>NC_084745.1:39779078-40079078 GCF_033978785.1 Entelurus aequoreus
CTAAGACAGTCTTGTGAAATCACAATATCCCATTTTAACTGGCTAGCCACTAACATTTTTTAACAAATCATGAATTACTTTGTACCATGTTTGTACAAATAATAACTCATGTAAAATACAAAAGTAAACTCTCAAATTTTTAAATCATGTCACACTTTGAACTGGACACCAAATCTGTTATCTGTTTCTTTGTCAGTTAGTAGGAAGCCTGGCATTGCATGCTGTTAACTAGTGTGCTGTACTCTGGTGTGTAACTTGACACTGCAACTCTGAGTGAGTCTTGCAGATGTGCATCAGTGAGGCGTGTTCTGTGTTTGTTCTTGATGAAGTTCATGTCAGAAAAGGCTGATTCACAAAGATAAGATTTTTCCTCATTGTTTGCGGAACCTTCTTGATCTTTTGGACATATTTTCACAGCAATCTGGCCTTAAGCTTAATTATGATAAATGTAAAATGTTAAGGATCGGAAATCTAAAGGGAACGTCCTTTCGAATGGAATGCAAAGTGCCTGTTTTGTGGACAGATGGACCAGTTAACATACTCGGTGTTGTTGTCGCAGAAAATCTGGAAGATCTAGGCTCAGTAAATTATGATAATCGACTAAGAAAGCTGGACAAAATTATGCAATTATGGAAAGAGAAATCCCTAACCTTGTATGGTAAAATGTCTATTGCCAACTCGTCAATTATTCCTCAATTTATTTATTTGTTTTTGTCATTACCAGCTCCATCACAAAACTTTTTTAAGATTTATGAGCGGAGGGTCTTCGATTTTGTCTGGAACGGCAAACCAGAAAAGATTAAAAGAAAGGTTTTTCACAAAGAGTATGAATATGGTACCCTGAAACTTCTCAACCTTGAAGCTATGTGCCTGTCTTTAAAAGCATCAATTGTTCCAAAGATGTATTTAAACATTGAGTGGTACACAAATGTCCTGTTGGACAAAAAACATGTACTGTATCAAAATAAATTGTATCCTTTTTTACAAGTGATCCCCTCCCAGAGAGTCTGCTGGGAAACATGGCAGGGTTCATAAAGGAAACAATCCACTCATAGTGGTGTTTTCAATTTTATGTGCCAGAAAAAAGAGACGATATTTTGCAGCAGTTAATATGGATGAACTCTAATATTGTAATAGATGGAAGGCCTTTCTTTTGGAAAAATATGTTTGAAAGAGGAATCATTTTTGTCAATGATATTATCAATGAGAATGGTAAAATTATGAAGTATGATGAATTTAGAGGTATGTATTGTGATGCTTGCTCAAGCTTTTCATTTTATCAACTAACTGGAGTAATTGGGAAAAGATGGAAACAAATAATTAATTATGGAACTACTAAATTATTAGTTTGTAAACTTCTAATAAGAAATTCTAGTTGGCAAAAAGGAACTAAAATAAATAGAAAAATACGTAATTTTTATTTAATAAAGAAATCTTTGAAGGCTGCCTCATACAACACAAATGGAAAATGGGAGGACTTTTTTGACTGCCCGTTGCCATGGGATGCCATATTCAAACTAATCTATAAAACCACTATCGATGTGCAAAATCGTTATTTTCAAATTAAAATTATTTATAACTTCTTACCCACAGGGAAAATGTTAAAATTATGGAATATGACAGAGTCAGATGATTGCCGATTTTGTTGTCAGGAGCCTGAATCCACCCTGCATTTGTTTTGGTATTGTCATATTGTGTCTTTGTTTTGGGTGGAAGTTGAAAAAATGTGTTTAAGGATTGGTTTGTTTATGAAGCTTAATGTGGTTTCTGTTATTTTAGGAGAGTTCATTGACAATCATGATTTAGTCAATTTAATTATAGTACTCGGTAAAATGTTTATTTTTAAGGCCAAAAACAGATATTCACTTAGTATTACTTTCTTTAAAACATTTATTCAGTATTTTCTAACTTTAGAAAGTTACATGGTTGAAAATGATAATGATGCCAAAAAACATTAAAAAAAAGATGATTAGTCCTCAAAGGCTTATTTTGAAAGTATAATTATGTTTATAGATTATATGATATCTGTTGTTGTGTTCCCTAATTTGAGTGACCTGGACATAATCTGGACTGTACATAAATGCTTATTTTGAAAATGTAATTTTGTTTATAAATTATATGCAATCTGTTGTGTTCCCTAATTTTTTTCTGTGTTCATGAATGAAGGTGTGTGTTGCTGAGTCCGACTTGGACATTATCTGGACTGGGCCTGGTTTTAAAAACCCTTTAAACAAATCTAATTTCATTGACAACCTGGTCTGTTGAAGATAAGGCCCTTTTTTAAAAAATAAAATAAAATAAGATAAATAAATAAAAAACATTTTCTTGGATAAAAAAGAAAGTAAAACCATATAAAAATAATTACATAAAAAATAGTAATTAATGAAAATGTTAGTGGACCAGCAGCCTATACAATCATGTGTGTTTCAGGGACTGTGTCCCTTGCAGATGTGTTGTCTATGTTGTGGGAACCAGAATATTGGTAGCAGAAAGAAATAACCCCTTTTGTGTGAGTGGGTGTGGATGAGTGTGCATGGGGGAGGTTGTTTGGGTTGATGCACTGATTGAAAGTGTATCTTGTGTTTTTTCTATGTAGATTTGATTTAAAAAAAAAAAAATTTTTTTTTAAATGTTTTTATTTATTTTATTTTATTTTTTTAATTTTTTTTTTAGAACAGGCTCAGGACTCATCTGGTCCTTACGGGCGACCTGGTGCCCGCGGGCACCGCGTTGGTGACCCCTGGCCTAAGGCTTATGAGGCCCATTTTTTATTTATTTTTTTATTTCAACTTAAAAACGTATGAGCCTATGCCTACAACATAGGCTATGTGTTTATCTTTATTTTCCTGCCTGTTGTTGACAATGGAGATTGTCTGATATTTTGTCATGGCTGCAGATCAATCAATAAAAGTTCATCTTTGTCGCAAAATTGTTCACTGTTTCACTGTGCACCCCGCCGTCGTCCCTATTTGAGCATTATAACGTTAATAAGTTAATATTCATTGAAATAAATTCAGAACATTTTTTTTTTTTACCTAACAAAAATATAGGCCTTGTCTTTCTAAAACATTTTTTTAACTTCTTAAAAGCATCGTTCTGCTTGCTGCAACTGCGCACACAAAGTGTGAGGAACGCACTCCTGATCTGAGGGCATTGGCAACAATAGTCAACACTTTCTTAATGGAAATGACAATAATATTATAATAATGATAAATACCGCCCGGGTGGTGGGCGGTTGTGGTTTTGATAAAATGTTGGTTCGGGTGGATGACGACTTTTGTGATGCGGTTGCGGATGACATAATTGCCTATCCGCGCATCTCTAGGATCCAATCACAAGTTGCGAAAACAAGAAGTGGCCCAGGAACCATACGAGCCATAGAAAAACACAGAAAAGTCACGGGTACAATAACCAGGAAGATAAAGTGTTTGTCTTACACCTAGTAATCCACTGTGGACAGACAAAGCCAAGCAATGCAGGTTTAGCGAGCTGTGCGCGCTCCCGCGAAGGAAATACATTTTTGGCAGGCAATCACATTTTGGCACAACACCGGCGCCAAAATGGTTTGCTCGCCACTTTCACACGAATCCACCGACTACGACGGTACCACTGGCTTATACGACATTGGATGGGTGCTACAAATTGCAACATTAGCAACTTCCTCCTGGGGGATCCTGAAGCGTTCCCAGGCCAGAGAGGAGATGTAATCCCCCACCTGGTCCTTGGCATGCCCCGGGGTCTACTCCCAGTGGGACGTGCAACGAGGACCTCCCAAGGGAGACGCTCGTGAGGCATTCGCACGAGATGCCCGAACCACCTAAACTGGCTCCTTTCCAAGTGAAGGAGCAGCGGCTGTACTCCGAGTCTCTCTAGGGCAGGGGTCGGCAACCTTTACCACTCAAAGAGCCATTTTGGAAACTTTCATAAATTAAAGAAAATAATAGGAGCCACAGAATTTTTTTGAAAATTTAAAATGAAAAACACTGCATACAAAACTTAAATTGTTTTGTGCTATGTTAACCAGGGGTCTCAGACACACCAGGGGTCTCTGACACACCAGGGGTCTCAGACACACCAGGGGTCTCAGACTCACCAGGGGTCTCAGACACACCAGGGGTCTCAGACACACCAGGGGTCTCAGACATACGCACCGGCACGCATCTCAATATGGAAATTTGATGTTAGTTTGGCCCGTGACTTGTGATGAGTGGCGCTTGATAGCGTCATGCCTGCCAACTCTATCAAAATTCCGGGAGGCTCCCGAATATCAGGACGGGCTGGCACTGCTTGGCGCCCTCTACAGGCTGCCCAAACAGTGCACCTGCCCTGCCACATGTAGAATGCAGCTTCTGCTTGCTCACTTAACACAGCAAGGCGTACTAGTTCAGCAGCCACACAGCTTACACTGACGGTAGTCGTACAAAAACAACTTTAACACTGTTACGTTGCAAATATGCGCCACACTTTGAACCCACACCAAAAAAGAATGACAAACACATTTCTGGAGAACATCTGCACTGTAACACAACATAAACACAACACAACCAATACCCAGAATCCCATGCAGCACTAACTCTTCCGCTCAACCAACGCACGAAGGGGGGGTTGATGTGTGGGTGGGTTTGGTGGTAGTGGGGGTGTATAATCTAGACCGGAAGAATTAGGGCTGCATGGGATTCTGGGTGTTGGTTGTGTTGTGTGTATGTTGTGTTACAGTGCAGATGTTCTCCAGAAATGTGTTTTACATTCTTTTTTGGTGTGGGTTCACAGTGTGGCGCATATTTGTAACGTAACAATGTTAAAGTTGTTTGATACGGCTACCGTCAGTGTAAGCTGTGTGGCTGATGAGTAAGTATGCTTTGCTGTCTCCTATGTGTGCAAGTACAAACTGCATACAACATGTGGCCGGGCTGGCACGCTGTTTGTAAATGCTATAGAGGGCAATTACTGCAGTGCAATTAAGGTACTCCCTTAATCTAGTCATTAGAGTGAAAATAGGATTATATTTGCCCTGGGAATTATCTAGGAGAGGTACTAAGATCCATAAATCTCCTGGGAAAACCGGGAGGGTCGGCAAGTATGTAGCTGAGCCGCATCAGAGGGGTCAAAGAGCTGCATGTGGCTCCGGAGCCGCGGGTTGCCGACCCCTGCTCTAGGGTGACTGAACTTCTCACCCTATCTCTAAGGGAGATGCTAGCCACCCTTCTGAGGAAACTCATTTCGGCCGCTTGTGTCCGCGATCTTATTCTTTCGGTCTGACCTACAGTACATCCAAGCACTCGGACACAACTCTTGCTTTGGTTGTCCAGAGATTCGATGGCCCTCAGCAGGGTCCCCCTCACCCCGTACTCCCTCAGCACCTCCCACAGGATCTCCCGGGGGACCCAGTCATACGCCTTCTCTAAATCCACAAAGCACATGTAGACTGGATAGATGGATGGATGTGGTGACATAAATTACGGTATTTTGAGAGGTGAAGTCGGGCTAAGTAGGACATCACTGAAGGCCTAGGTGAGAAACACACAGCCCGCCACTGGTTTTAAGTAATCCTTGTAACTTAAAAAAAAATCACAGATTTTTAAAAATAAATTAAGTATTGATGTTTTACTTGTTTTATACCACACAGACTTAGAAGTAGACACTAGATGGCAGTACAAGTGCATGCTCAGAGTTTGTGGTCAAATTACTGCACTGATTTAGGTCATTATAACTAATAATAGTAATAATTATTTATAATTAATAAAAACAACACCACTAAGCTTTCTTATTGTCCGCTGTCTGCTATGTCATCCACAAGTTGCAGACATTTTCCCTGTATGTTTTAAACTTGAAAACATCCTGCATGTTAAGAGCATTTGTGAACTGCGATTGAGTATTTTTATATGTATTTAACATTTAGTAAGACAATTACCGGTAATCAAATATTTTCATTTTTAATGCTGACCGAGCAAGGAGGAAGCGTTTACATGTTAGAGAAGTTCAAGTAACAATAATTTCTCATAGTCTATCATTTACCAACTAATATTAGCACCATAGGTCACTCTCAACAGTGACTCAACAAATGCTCTTAATGTGCTCTTGTGTTTGAATGTGTAAATATTTAAGATGGACAAACACTTTTCAAGTGTAAAACATACACGACAAGTGTTTTGCAACTTGTGGATGACAGGGCAGACAGCGGACAAAATGAAAGGCTTTGTAATTATATTTATTTGTTACTATTATTACTTATACTGAATTATGTGCTTTTACTGCTGTAGAAACGTGAGGTCCACTCTTGCTTTATATAACTGTGTTTAATGAACACCTTAGTACATCAATCCTACTCCGTTGTACTCTTTACTGGCAACACTACCGCTCTCTGTGCTATAAACATCTGATTGATTGACTGAGACTTTTATTAGTAGGTTGCACAGTGAAGTACATATTCCGTACAATTGACCACTAAATGGTAACACCCGAATAAGTTTTTCAACTTGTTTAAGTCGGGGTCCACTTAAATTGATTCATGATACAGATATATACTATCATATATACTATCATCATAATACAGTCATCACACAAGATAATCACATTTAATTATTTACATTATTTACAATCGGGGGTGTGGAGGGGGGGGGTAGGATATGGACAGCAAGTAGTGGACATAGAGAGAGAGAGAGAGAGAGAGAGAGAGAGAGAGAGAGAGAGAGAGAGAGAGAGAGAGAGAGATCAGAAGGCATAAGAAAAAGTATCTGCATTTGATTGTTTATATTTGATTATTAGCAATTGATTATTAGCAATCCGGGGAGGGTGTTAGTTTAGGGTTGTAGCTGCCTGGAGGTGAACTTTTATTGCGGTTTTGAAGGAGGATAGAGATGCCCTTTCTTTTATACCTGTTGGGAGCGCATTCCACATTGATGTGGCATAGAAAGAGAATGAGTTAAGACCTTTGTTAGTTCGGAATCTGGGTTTAACGTGTTTAGTGGAGCTCCCCCTGGTGTTGTGGTTATGGCGGTCATTTACGTTAAGGAAGTAGTTTGACATGTACTTCGGTATCAGGGAGGTGTAGTGGATTTTATAGACTAGGCTCAGTGCAAGTTGTTTAACTCTGTCCTCCACCTTGAGCCAGCCCACTTTAGAGAAGTGGGTAGGAGTGAGGTGGGATCTGGCGTGGAGGTCTAGAAGTAACCTGACTAGCTTGTTCTGAGATGTTTGGAGTTTAGATTTGAGGGTTTTGGAGGTGCTAGGGTACCAGGAGGTGCATGCGTAATCGAAAAAGGGTTGAACGAGAGTTCCCGCCAGAATCCTCATGGTGCTTTTGTTGACCAGAGAGGAGATTCTGTAGAGAAATCTCGTTCGTTGGTTGACCTTTTTGATTACCTTGGTTGCCATTTTATCACAGGAAAGGTTAGCCTCTAGAATGGAACCTAGGTAGGTGACCTCATCTTTCCTGGTGATAACAATGTCACCCACTTTTATAGTGAAGTCATTGACTTTCTTAAGGTTGATGTGGGACCCAAACAGGATGGATTCCGTTTTACCCAAGTGTATGGATAGCATAACTATCCATCTAACTTCCGGGAACACGTGAGAGACTCGAGACCTCAGTCTCTTAAAGGGGCAGTGCCCATTTTCACAACATTACATTACATCCCTCCTTTTCTTTCAAATTAAATGTCCTTGTTTCTGCTGAAAATTGGATTGTATGATGACACTTAACTTAAATCAAACTAAAGATTTTGCCAGCTCAAACTTTCACAATGATAATACAATACAAATATTTGAAATGGATAACAAATGCCTCCTGACATCAGTATACAGGAGTAAATAGGAATTCAAAGGTTAATTCAGTCCAAAAGTCTCCTGGGGAGTCGTCTGCTCTGACAGGATATCTCTTCTGGTCTTGATCCGGACCTTGTTGTTATCGTTGTTGATCCTGGTCATGAACCTGATCATCAATACTGTCCTCATCATCATCATCCTCACTGCTGTCACTGTCACAATTCAGTGGGACAAATGGCTGGTGTTTGAGAAGCTTATACAGAGACCTGTGCCTGGTGACTTCATGTCCCTGTCTTTTTGCGGTGACCATTGTTCCTTTCACTGAGATGACATTGTATGGCTTGGGGTTGAATGGTGTGACCATTTTCCCGGTTCTCTTCTGACGTATCAGGACAACATCACCCTGTTACAACTGTGAGTGCATGGCATTCCTCCTTACGTCCCCATATAGTTTCATTTTTGTCCTCCTTAGTACATCAGTTTGCCTGAGGTCATTGTCGTTGGCGGGGTGAGAGATGGAGAGCAATTTTATTGACATGGGTCGACCAAAGAACAATTCTGCTGGAGACCGGTTGGTGGTGTGGTGAGGAGTGGCGCGATAGTTGCGAAGGTACTTGTACAATTTTTTTTTCCATGGCTTGCCTTCAACCATGGCAGTGTGCACAGCCTTGATCTAAGGTCTGTTGAATCTTTCAACTTCTGCATTGGCCTGCGGCCACTATGGTGTGATTTTCCTGTGGTCGAAACCGAGGTAATGAGCAAAGTCACAGAATATATTGCCTCAGAATGGGGGCCCGTTGTCACTCTTGACGACTTCTGGTGTGCCCACCAAGGAAAATATTTTATCCATGACAGGGATTAGTGTGTGTGCTGAGGTTGAGGATGTGATCTCGACGAAGGGGAATCTCGAGTATTCGTCCAGCATAACAAACAGGTAATCACCGGAGGGTAGGGGACCGCAAAAGCCCACAGAGACATTTTTCCATGGTCCAGTTGGGAGTTCAGACATTTGTAGTGGCTGGTGTTCTGTTCTCGGTACTGTCAAAGTGTGGGAATTGCGGGGGCTCAACTAAGGCCGCCATCGAGCTTGTTTTCGTTTTTTGTTTTTTTTCTCTAATTGAATCTCTCTTTCGTTCTGTCTGTAGTGCTGGTTAGCAGTGGTGTAGCTTGTATGATTCAATGATTTTCACTTACAAGGCCGATCAGCTTCGTAGCGTGTCATGTTACTGCTAAGTGCAGTGAATGGGGCGGACGGTCCTGGAGGGGAATATCGATGGGTTCTTTCGCAGCTTGTGCTCCGCATCCTCGTCGCCAATGTAGAAACGTGAGGTCCACTCTTGCTTTATATAACTGTGTTTAATAAACACCTTAGTACATCAATCCTACTCCGTTGTACTCTTTACTGGCACCACAACCGCTCTCCGTGCTATCAACATCTAACTTCCGGGAACACGTGAGAGACTCGAGACCTCAGTCTCTTAAAGGGGCTGTGCCCATTTTTACATTACAACTGCCATCTTGTGTTTACTTTTAAAGGCCTACTGAAATTATTTTTTTAAATTTAAACGGGAATAGCAGATCCATTCTATGTGTCATACTTGATCATTTCGCGATATTGCCATATTTTTGCTGAAAGGATTTAGTAGAGAAAATCGACGATAAAGTTCGCAACTTTTGCTCGCTGATAAAAAAAAGCCTTGCCTGTACCGGAAGTAGCGTGATGTCACAGGAGGCAATATTCCTCACAATTTTCCTTTGTTTACAATGGAGCGAGAGAGATTCGGACCGAGAAAGCGACGATTACCCCATTAATTTGAGCGAGGATGAAAGATTCGTAGATGAGGAACGTTACAGTGAAGGATTAGAGAGGCAGTGATGGACGTATCTTTTCTGACCGTAACTTAGGTACAAGCTGGCTCATTGGATTCCACACACTCTCCTTTTTCTATTGTGGATCACGGATTTGTATTTTAAACCACCTGGGATACTATATCCTCTTGAAAATGAGAGTCGAGCACGCGAAATGGACATTTAAAGTGACTTTTATCTCCACGACAATACATCGGTGACACACTTAGCTACTGAGCTAACGTGACAGCATCGTTCTCAAATGAAGATAGAAACAAAATAAATAAATCCCTGACTGGAAGGATAGACAGAAGATCAACAATACTATTAAACCATGTACATGTAACTACACGGTTAAAAATTCTCAGCCTGGTAAGGCTTAACAATGCTGTTGCTAACAACGCTAAGGCTAATTTAGCAACTTAGCAACCGGTGTTGTGCCTGCAGACCTCACAGAACTATGATAAAAACATTAGCGCTCCACCTACGCCAGCCAGCCGTCATCTTCCCATCAACAGCCGTGCTCACCTGCGTTCCAGCGATCGACGGCGCGACGAAGGACTTCATCCGTGGGTTTGGCGGCAAGCATCGGCTAGGCGTCTGCTAGTCCTTGTTGTGTTGCTGTAAGTATTGTACTTAGCCACTAATACACCAATGGATCCCACCTACAACGTTCTTCTTTGCAGCCTCCATTGTTCATTAAACAAATTGCAAAAGATTCACCAACACAGATGTCCAGAATACTGTGGAATTTTGTCGAAGAAAACAAGAGGTTTCTGTATCGGGTTCGACGGGGTCCAACCACTTCCGTGGATTTTGTGACGTCACGCGCATAAATCATATCCAAGGGAGTTTTTCAACCGGAAGTGTGGCGGGAATTTTAAAATTGCACTTTATAAGTTAACCCGGCCGTATTGGCATGTGTTTCAATGTTAAGATTTCATCATTGATATATAAACTATCAGACTGCGTGGTCGGTAGTAGTGGGTTTCAGTAGGCCTTTAAGCCTGTGTGGTAAAAAATTTGTAAAACAGCAATACAGTGTTTGTTTTACAATTTTTGTTGAAATTATGTGGTTTTTGGTGTTAATGTTACAAGGAACACTTTAAACATTGAATTTGTTTCAATAAAATCCCAAATTAATTTTATTTTATTGAAAAAAATAAGCCTCAGAATATTTGTTGTCAGTGAAAAGCTGTTGTGAATTCAGCAGGCATTTTAGGCTGCAACAATAACAAAACAATCCTGCAGAATCCTGGAGGAACTGATTAGCTTTGTGTCTTGTCAGGTAATGATAAGAATTTAGCAAAGTTTAGCTACTAATGTTACCTATCATTGAATGTATATTATATCATAACAACACCATGATTGCAAATTGTTTATTGCTTCTCTTGGACTGATTTTGTGTATATGCACGAGCTCCCTGTGTGTACGTGTGTACAAGACGGCTGTGAGTGACAAGCAGATTAATTCTTAGGCAAACAATTTTTATTCAATATATATATATATATGAATTGTGAAAAATATAGACATTTAAAATATATATATATTGTATTTTCCGGACCATAGGGCGTACCGGATTATAAGGCGCACTGCCGATGAATGGTCTATTTTCGATCTTTTTTCATATATAAGGCGCACCGGATTATAGGCCGCATTTAAAGGAGTCATATTTAATAAAACATTTTCTAAATGGAAAACACTTCCTTGTGGTCTACGTAAAATGTAATGGTGGTTATTTGGTCAAAATGTTGCCTAGATTATGTTTTACAGATCATCTTTAAGCCGCTTACTGACAGTAGCATCAGGATGCGCCGTTTTGTGGGCGATCTTATTTACGTGGCTCACCTGCGACAGCGTCTTTTCCCCGTCATCTTTGTTGTACTGGTGTAGCGTGCAAGGACGGGAGTGGAAGAAGTGTCAAAAGATGGGGCTAACTTTTTTAATGACATTCAGACTTTAAATAAATCAATAACGGAGCAGCATCTCCTCATCCGGAAACAACAACAACAACAAGGAAATGTGTCCCGCGAAAAACCGTCCGACTGGAACTCTCTAATAACTAAAGTTCCTTGGGTCAATAGTGTAAACTCACTACACCGGTATGTTTTAGCACTTTCATGGCGAGTTTACTGACAGATATAAAAGTAAGAACTTTGCACTACTTTATATTAGAAATGGCAACAGCGGAGGATGAATGTCCCATAACAAGAACATAGAGAAAAAGAAGAAGCTTATCAACTATGGTGTCGGCACGGATTACAAAGGCGGACTCGCGCAATTTTTCAGAATTTATGCAGATCCCAAATACAGATCAGCAGGTACCAGAAGGTAAGAAAAGTTTCTTTTGCATAATGTAGCGAAACAAAACACCAGATAATATGTCTTACCTTATACACACACCATAATAATACTCATATGTTTAATGCGCCGACAATCCATCAAGCGGTGCGGCTTCATAGCTTACCAAAGTCATACTAAAATATTTTGATAGATTTTTGAGCGCCGTGTGTAATGTTCTATATTTTCAATGGAACATATAAAATGTTGGTGTTGTTTACTTGAGTCATATTGCCATCACATTGCAGTCTACACGTATCTCTTATGTTTGACTGCCATCTACTGGTCACACTTATCATTACACCATGTACCAAATAAAATTGCTTCGAGGTTGGTAAGCAAAGCCAGAATTATTCCGTACATTAGGCGCACCGGGTTATAAGGTGCACTGTCGAATTTTGAGGGGAAAAAAAGGATTTTAAGTGCGCATTATCGTCCGGAAAATACGGTACATGTTCTGTTAAACTACTCATAGTAACAATAGCTAGCTGGTGGGTGTTCTTGTTATATTTTTTGGTTAAATGTTATCATTGTGCGAGTTGCAATTAAACAGCCACTTTAAAAACAGAAAATAGAGTTGATGTAATCCTTCAAATTCATCAGTAGTCTTATCAGGAACTCACAGGAAAAGTCACAAGAGATGTCAACACAATTGTTACACATTGGATGTCCATTAATTCAATCCATCCAATAATACATCCAATGCTGGAACTTTACTGACAAACCTCATGCAGCCTTAATATAATAATGATGACTATGACTTATCAGTTGCTGTGATGTGTTCATTGTGTGTTTTTCAGTTGGACCCAGCAGCGTACATCGATACATGCTTGTACCTTTTCTGTAGCCTGCCACCTAAGGAGCGGGAGGCAGCAGTGTGTGACACGCTGGCCAGCTATGCTCGGGAGTGTGCCCAGCAACATGTTATCCTGTTGTGGAGGAGAGACACGTTATGTGGTAATGTAAATATTTGCAGCTTTTTGGATCATTTATTCATGTTGTATCGTGTTAAGACAATAAAACATCCTCCGTTTTTCAAACCAGTTTTGTTCTATTCTGAGTGAAATTTGACAGAGATACACTACTACAGCATATAGTATAAATGATGCACTTTTTACAGTCACTAATGGTGTTATAACAGGGCTAATGTTAGCACATGTACAGCTAAAACGTAACATCTAAAACACACCGCAACATGTTTTCTCTAATTAGAAGTGGAATTCTTGTAGGATGAAATGTGAAAAGTTCTTTATTATATAAATGTTATTTTTCATAGTTTTTATGTAATAATTGAAGAGTTGTGACGTGATGTCACTTTTTACAGTGTGTAGGTTGAGTGCGATCATGTGACTGATAGGCTTTTGTTCAATTGGTAAAATGGAGTCAAATGTCACTCGTGCTTACGTTGGAATGTCTCTCTAACAACAACAAGCCAAATAAATATGTCTTTGCAAGCAGTAATCAATAGTTTATCAATGAATATAATGATTTACAAAACACAAAACCAGTGAAGTTGGCCTGTTGTGTAATTCGTAAATAAAAACAGAATACAATGATTTGCAAATCTTTTTAAACTTATATTCAATTGAATAGACAGCAAAGACAAGATATTTAATGTTCGAAATGAGAAGCGTAATTTTTATTTGCAAATAATCATTAACGTAGAATTTAATGGCAGCAACAAATTGCAAAAAAGTTGGCACAGGGGTATTTTTACCTCTGTGCAACATGGTGTTTCCTTTTAATAACACTCCGTAAACATTTGGGAACTGAGGAGACCAATTTTTGAAGCTTTTCAGGTGGAATTCTTTCCCATTCTTATTTGATGTACAGCTTAAGTTGTTCAACAGTCCGGGGTCTACGTTGTGGTTTTTTAGGCTTCATATTGCACCACAGTGTCAGTACATGGACTATGATGCAGTTTCCTGCGTGGGTTGCTTTCCCGAGATGCAAACGAACTGAAGCAAACATGGCGTGGAGGTAAAAACATGATTTTATTCTACACTAACAAAACTCAAAAAAGGTATAAACAAAAGGCGCTCCCAGCGGAGGTAAAAACTTGACTATGAAAAACAAAAGACATGCACTTGGGCATAAAAACTATAAACATTAAATCAAAACTTACTTGGCATGAGATGAAACAAGAACTATGGTAAACAGGTGCAGAGCATAAATTTGTGTGGAGAAGGTGTGATGTCGCCAGCAAGACCAACAGAAAAAGACAGGCTTTAAATAACAGTGACATGATCAGTGAAAACAGGTGTGTGACTCGAAACTTGAAACAGGTGCGTGACAAGACAGGTGAAAACTAATGGGTGACCATGGAAACCAAACCAAACAAGGAAGTGCAACCAGGAACTAAAAAGAGTCCAAAAAACAGACACATGGCCAAAACAAAAACATGAACAGACATGACACACAGATTTTCAACGGGAGACAGGTCTGGACTACAGGCAGGCCAGTCTAGTACCCGCACTCTTTTACTATGAAGCCACGCTGTTCTAACACGTGGCTTGCCATTGTCTTGCTGAAATAAGCAGGGCGTCCATTATAACGTTGCTTGGATGGCAACATATGTGCCAGCTTTTTTGAAACATGTTGCAGACATCAAATTCCGAATGAGCTAATATTTGCAAAAAATAACAGTTTTCCATTTCAAACTTTTAAGTATCTTGTCTTTGCAGTCTATTCAATTGAATATATGTTGAAAAGGATTTGCAAATCATTGTATTTTGTTTTTATTTACGATTTACACAACGTGCCAACTTCACTGGTTTTGGGGTTTGTAAATAAATGTATTGACCCAAATGAAACTCAAAGTAAAAATAATTTTTCTTCTAAGCAAAAATATTCAAGCAAAAGTAAAAAGTATGGTGTATTAAAATTATTCTTACAAATGCAATCAAACGATTGGAATATTTATTGTGATTAATCGCATTTGTTTGTAGTTAACTTGTAAATATATAAATAATGATAAATAATATTCTTTGTCGTATAAAGTAAAAATGGAAGGTTTTTTTAATCTCTAATAAGTTTTTAATACTATCAACATGTGACTGTACGATTTGTTTGCATTATGTAAATGTTTGTGTATCAAACATTATGCTTAACACAAAATTAACAGAAACACTCTTTACACGTGCAGGGACGCACATATTATCTGTCACTCAAACAATCTCTCACACATGCTTAGCACTTCTGACGCAAGACTCCCTTTAAAAACAAACCTACTATAAATGACGATGAAAATAACTTTTTGTTGAGCCCTTTTCCTCCATGTGTTTCTCCACAGCTCGTGTTTGTCCCAGAGGTCAGGTCTTTTCAGACTGTGTGTCCTCTTGCCCCCCCAGCTGTGCGTCCCCCCAACTTCCCGGGCCAACCGCATCCACGGTCCAGTGCCGTGAGGAGTGTGTTGGGGGTTGCGAGTGTCTTCCAGGTCTGTACCTCCACCAGGGACACTGTCTCAAAAGAGACGACTGTCCTTGTTTCCATCGCCGACGTTCATATCAGTCAGGAGACAAGATCCAGCAGAGATGTAACACCTGGTGAGTGTTTTTGATCTTGTCCTTCTCGAAATGTCCATGCTTCACACTGCCTTTATGTTCCGGATGCAGCGTCTGCAGTGCAGGTCAGTGGCAATGTAGCGAGGAGAAATGTGCAGCTCAGTGCAGCCTGATGGGGGCGCTACATGTCACCACCTTTGACAAAAAGAGATACTCACTCCAAGGAGGAGATTGTCCCTTCACAACCGTGGAGGTGAGACCTGACACTGACACTGATTGGATTAAATAGACCTGCACAATCCAGAACAGAGATATTCAACTACAAAACCCAAAACCAGTGAAGTTGGCATGTTGTGTAAATCGTAAATAAAAACATAATACAATTATTTGCAAATCCTTTTCAACCTATATTCAACTGAATAAACTGCAAAGACAAGATATTTAATGTTCGAACTGAGAATTTTTTTTTTTTTTTTTGCAAATAATCATAAACTTAGAATTTAATGGCAGCAACACATTGCAAAAAAGTTGGCACAGGGGCATTTTTACCACTGTGTTACATGGCCTTTCCTTTTAACAACACTCAGTAAAACGTTTGGGAACTGAGGAGACCAATTTTTGAAGCTTTTCCGGTGGAATTATTTCCCATTCTTGCTTGATGTACAGCTTAAGTTGTTCAACAGTCCGGGGGTCTCCGTTGTGGTATTTTACGCTTCATAATGCGCCACACATTTTCAATGGGAGACAGGTCTGGACTACAGGCAGGCCAGTCTAGTACCCGCACTCTTTTACTACAAAGCCACGCTGTTGTAACGCGTGCAGAATGTCGCTTGGCATTGTCTTGCTGAAATAAGCAGGGGCGTCCATGAAGAAGACGTTGCTTGGATGGCAATATATGTTGCTCCAAAACTTGTATGTACCTTCCAGTATTAATAGTGCCTTCACAGATGTGTAAGTTACCTTGGGCACTTATACACCCCCATACCATCACAGATGCTGGCTTTTGAACTTTGCGCCTATAACAGTCCGGATGGTTCTTTTCATCTTTGATCCGGAGGACACAACGTCCACAGTTTCCAAAAACAATTTGAAATGTGGGCTCGTCAGACCACAGAAATCTTTTCCACTTTGCATCAGTCCATCTTAGATGAGCTTGGGCCCAGCAAAGCCGGCGCCGTTTCTGGGTGTTGTTGATAAATGGCTATCGCTTTGCATTGTAGAGTTTTAACTTGCACTTACAGATGTAGCGACGAACTGTAGTTACTGACAGTGGTTTTCTGAAGTGTTCCTGAGCTCATGTGGTCATATCATTTACACACTGATGTCGCTTTTTGATGCAATACCTCCTGAGGGATCAAAAGTCACGGGCTTCCCGCTTACGTGCAGTGATTTCTACAGATTCTATGAACCTTTTGATGATATTACGGTATAATATATATTAGTGTATTCAATTGAATATAGGTTGAAAAGGATTTGCAAATCATTGTTTTCTGTTTTTATTTATGATTTACACAACGTGCCAACTTCACTGGTTTTGGGTTTTGTAAATTGTTTTAGGGGCCACATTTCCAGAAAGCTAAAGACCGGTGGGCCAGACTTCTCCCTTCACTATAAGTCTTATTTTGTATATTCCTGAGAACTAGTGTCCTCTACAGGAGACATTTGATTTTGATCTATTTATTTTGTCCGAGTTACAGGAGCGCTCTGCTGTTTTTAGGGACCTTCTTCAAAAAAAGTTAATCAAAGATTATCTCTATGACAGTACCGTAGTGTTTTTAAGAATCTGCGGCAAAAATTTGAGTCTCTTGCAATTTTTTTGAACTGAACACATGGGCCAACACTTGAATAGATGAAAAAGGAAGAACCCAAAGTGGAACTTTGAGGAACACTACCTGTACACTACCTATACAACAGGAGCACTCTAGTGTTTTAAGCATGCACAATATGCTGCAAGCGCCCCACAAGTCACTCCTAAAAGCCAAGGACGTTTGCGGCTGTGCCCGGATGCACGCAATTGGTGTCATTTTGACGTTATTTTTTCTGAAATAAACAACAAATTATGTCTGAATATAGTTCTAAACATAGTACAGCTCATAAACCTACAATAAAACATGCTATTACTTCGTTGAAGTATAATTTTGACCCTGTTATTTGGTGCACTTTGCTGCTACATTCCTGCAGTGTTTAGTGACCAGCAGGCACTCGAACAAGCACCCGACGACACAATAAACGTAAAAAATATACACAGAATGACCAAAAATAAAACTTATTGCCCTCATTTTGCCAAAATCTACATTAGCTTTGGACCAACAATCGTGGAGAAATTGTGACTTTTGTGTGAAGAAGGTCAACTATGGTAGCAGCCTTCAATGTATTTATAATCACTGTATGTATGACTCATTATGTGTTAATATAACTCAGAATCAGAATCAGAAGTACTTTATTAATTCCCGAGAGGACATTGAGATTTTCAGCACAATCCCATTCAAGATCAGACAAACATTACAGGACAGAAATAGGATCGCTGACGGGTCTGCCCACTTCCGACGCCTCTTACAAAAAAAGGTAAGAAACAGGTAAATATTCAGTCAAAGGCTGGACTCCAGGGAGGGGGTCCAGACTGAGGCCAAGGAAAAAAACCTCATTGACATAGCACACATAAACATGTTACATAGAATCCACAAAACTTGCAACAAAGGGTAGGGAATGGGAGCTGCAGCTGTTTAAGCGCTACTCAGCTCTAAAAAGTAGATACAAGACAAGACAAAAAGAGCAATCAGGGAGAGACAGGAGGGGGAAAAATGTGACCGCCTCCACCGAGTGCCAAGGCTTTCTCTGGTAAATTAATTAGTGTACTTTTGTAGTTATTTCCTTATATACTCAGATATGGTAACACTGGCAAGCAGTAGAGAATCCATCCATCCATTTTCTACCGCTTGTCCCTTTTGGGGTCGCGGGGGGGGGGGGGGGGGGTATGCTGGAGCTTATCTCAGCTGCATTCGGGCGGTAGGCGGGGTACACCCTGGACAGGTCGCCACCTCATCACAGGGCCAAGCAGTTGAGAATATGGAGTGATTTTTGGTCCAGAACATATTTTGCTTTATTCATTATTTACTTTGTTGTATATTTTTATATGAGATTTCCAGTTAATTTTCTCACCTATTATTACACTCAAAATGTGTTTTTTTTACTCATTCAATGTCTGTCTATTTGTATTTGTATTTGACTTTCTCTTCTGCTGCTACCGAATTCCGTTATTTTAGTTTTACTGAGATTCAAAGATAGTCTGTTTTGGTCAAACCATCTTTTATATTTATTAATTTCATTATGTTGTTATTTGTATTAGCTTCTGTGTGTTCCTTCCTGAACAAAACGCAGACGCTCTGTCGTGTGTTTACCTAGCACAAGACGCTGTAATAGGTGGTTCTCCAATGTTGTTCGTGAACCTTCACTTCCCATACATGTGTTATTTCTGGGTAGGGGGGAAAGCGATTTAAAAGCTTTCCACAATTCTTGCGGGTGGAGCAGCCCCATCCTGCACCACAGGGCATTTTTACGCGTCGAAAAACTAACAAGGAAACACAAACGCATAGCATCAGCTCAAAGATAGTAGTAGACCCTGAGGTCACGTGCCTTTTGACCAATCATTAAGGGGATCGACTGAAACCATGTTGGCCATACTCTCTTTCTACACGACTCTGCTACTAGTGATACACAGGCTCTATCTGGTAGTGCGACAAAGAATCCCTTGATTAAAGTACAAATCCAATATCCATCCATCCATCCATTTTGTACTGCGTGTCCCTTTTGGGGGCGCGGGGTTGGCTGGAGCCTATCCCAGCAGCAGGGTACACCCTGGACAAGTCGCCACCTCACTGCAGGGCCAACACAGATAGACAGACAACCGATCAATATTCAAACAGGTAAACATATTGAAATTTCATGTATTGGTAGAGTACAATATCCTGAAAATCTTGAACAAAACATATACACAAATTCTTCCAATCAATTTTCAAAATAGATTTGTTAAAAGAGAAATCAAAAATCAATCAATCAATTAATCAATCAAAGTTAATTTATATAGCCCGTGTGCAGCCCTTTGAGACACTCGTGATTTAGGGCTATACAAGTAAACTTTGATTGATTGATAATCACAAGTGTCTCAAAGGGCTGCACAAGCCACAACGATATCCTCGGCTCAGATCCCACATTAGGGCAAGAAAAAACTCAACCCGATGGGATACAATTAGAAACCTTGGAGGGGACCGCCCCCCACCCCCCACCCCCCTCCCCGGGCGACCGGTGCAATGGATGTCGAGTGGATCTAGTTAATAGTGTGAGAGTCCAGTCCATAGTGGGGCTAGCAGGGGATCATCTTGAGTGGAGACAAGTCAGCAGCGCAGAGACACCCCCAACTGATGCACAAATGAGTGGTCCCCCCCCGGGTCCTGAATTTGAACAGTCATTTGTGGTCAGGAGAGGGGGGCAGAGCAGAAAAGAGATGGCAGATCAACTGGTCTAAAAGGGGGGTCTATTTAAAGGCTAGCGTATACAAATTAGTTTTAAGATGGGACTTAAATGCTTCTACTAAAATATTCTAAAAGGAAGTGAGCTCTTTACTAAATCAAGATTTAGAACAGGGGTGAGGGAAATACATATTTCCATCAAAGATGTTAGTTTATGGAACAATCTTGACAGTGAATAAAACAATCTAAATATCTTACTGTCAAAAAAAAAAATCAGGATGAAAAAATATGAGTTGGAGTAAATTTTTGTTTCCATGTTTAGTTATTTTGTTGTATATTATGAACTATTTACAATCGACATGTTATAATATATATATAGCTAATCTTCTGAGTTGAACAACAAATGTTGTAAATGTATGAATAAGGGGCATATATTATAAGTTTTACTTCTTTCTGCTCCTTTTCATTTCATTATTTATTTTCAAAGTTATTGTCAGGCTAGGTCAAAAATGGGACTCAGATGCAGAGTTGGGAACAATCCGGCAGGCTTTTATTTTGAAAGTTTCTTTTCACCTCCAGAGTCAGGGCAAATCAACATAGGCTATAACCTGACTAGTCGGCAAAAAAAGGTTCCACAAAAAGGAACAACCGAAAATCACTCCGAAAGGAGGAAACAGAAAAACAATTACGAACTATACTTGGCGCAGGATATAATCTATGAAATTTATCACAAACAAAAAAACGCTCCAAAAGGAGGGAGAAACAATGGCTATAAAACTTCTACACTGTATCTTATCTAAAAAAAGTTAACAAAAGGTGTCACTCAAAATATTGAGGAAAAGGAAGAACTGTAAGAAAAAACTGAAAACTCACCACTTCGGCTGCAAAGCTAAATAACCAAAATCACTCTGCTGAAGAGGAGAAAAAGAAAACTCAAAATATCAACGAGGGAATTCAGGATCAAGATATTCAAACAAGAGACGAGGCAAGGCTTGGACAGGACGCTTGAGAGGCACGAACAAACGAGACAATCTGGCACAGAACAAAGCGAGGCGTGGGCTTATAAGACACATGAGGATAATGGGGAACAGGTGGAAACAATAAGGGATCAGGGATGACGTCAGACTGATGACACAAAAGGAAGGGAAAGTGACCTGAAACGAGAGGAGAGTTACTTTTTAAACTAAAACATGCAATTCACAAGACAGAAAAAACCAAGACAAGACATCCCTCACCGCGGTGTGACAGTTATGTTGATTGTTTTTTGTTTGACCTTAAATGAATGAAAGAAAACAAACAAACAAACAAAAAAAATATTTTCCAATATTCAAACAGTGTTACTGTTCAAACGATGTGTAATGTTACAGTGGCCAAACATATTGAATATACTTGTTAAATAAAACATCCGCCTTGTTTTTAATGAACGTTTAGGGCCCTAAGCTACTGTATTTTAATGTACTTGGAGAGCTACGTTTTCTTCTGAGGTGGTACATGGTGAAAATTTTTTCGAGAACCACTGCATTACTGTATTACAAACATCAGCACCATTGGGAACTACTTTCACAATAACAAAAATCATGTATTGCTATGATGATCTGGATAATCTTGTATTTGATCTTCTTTGCACATTCTATGTTTTGCATTCTGTTAGGATTATGTTGACAGAAAGCTTGTGGTAAGCGTGCGCTGTGGCGAGTGCACATCTGGAGGAGGAGGAAGAGCGACAGGCTGTCTGAGAGAAATGTCAATCACTGCCCTTCGCACCACAGTCACCATCACAGACACTGGTAAATTTGTTCAATCTCACCCATTAATCAAACCTTACTGACTTTGTTCAAACCAGCAACAGAAGTAATGTTTTCATTCTTTATGTGATTATAGCATCTTTTATGTGTTCTGTGTTCGAATCAATTGCCAAAATGAAATATTGACATTACTTTAATCAATCCCATGTTTTTTTTTAGTTTGTTTTTTATATTATAAACTATCTGTACAAAACATAGTAGCTTTCTGTTACAACTGACAAAGTTATTTAGTGAAATATTTATGAATGTATCACACCAATGATTAGTGAGTCGTATCTTTAAAATACGTCGTTTTGTACTCAAACATGTGAATGTCTCTCTAACGCACAGGTGTCAAACTCAAGGCCCGGGGGCCATATTTGGCCCGCCACATCATTAAAGCGGCCTGCGAAAGCCCTGAAATAATATGAGTCAATAAAGCATTTTGTAATTTACTAAATGTAATCTTTTCATTGTGACAGACAGAAATACATGTATTGCATGCTATTGGGTATATTTTAAACTTTATTATCTAATAATGCAACAAATATAATACTATTATTAATTTCATCCATCCATCCATTTTCTACCGCTTGTCCCTTTTGGGTTCGCGGGGGGTGCTGGAGCCAAACTTTTAACAATTAAAACAGTTATTCCTCAAATTGTACACTGTAGAAATGACAATAGATTTTACAGTAAAAAAAAACTATAGTACCGTGTTCCATTTACAGTAATATGCTGTAAAAACCATTGTAAATTTTACGTGAAAGTTCTGGCGATTTAGCTGCCAGTTTTTTGTTTTTATTTATTGAAAAATAAACATTTTTTACAGTTTATGTAAGACAAATATAATAATCAAATGCACAGCAATTCATTTTATAATATCATAAGGTGAATTCATTTATATTTATAAATTATACACGGTTACAAGCGGCCCTCTTAGGGCAGTCTATACTGCGATGTGGCACTCAGTGTTACCGTGTTCGACACCCCTGCTCTAACGTGTACTTTGATAATTCCAGGGGGCGTGACCCTAAATGGGCAAAGGGAGCTGTTGCCCGTGGTTACAGGAGACCTGGTAGTGCGGAGGGCGTCTTCTTCCTTTCTCCTAATTCAGACATTTGGAGCTCAGCTTCTCTGGCACTTAGATGGACCTCTCATCATCATCACCCTGCAGCCTCACTTCACCAACAAGGTGGTCTTCAGACTATACTGTACATTTAGAGTGTGATCTAAGAAAGGTGTTTTTGTGTCGATATTTTGTACGTTTTGTGCAAACTAGAACAGCAATCGTTTTGGCAAAAAGAAGGCGATCGGTGCCAAGACAGACGGTGAAGAGAAAGAGTGCATGTTAACATATTTCAACTGTCAGAACTTATTAGACATACAGGTGAAACTTAAAAACATTTGAATATTGTGCAAAAGTTCATTCATGTCAGCAATTCAACTTTAAATGTGAAACGAATATCCGATACAAAATCATTACACACAAAGTGAGATATGTCAGGTCTTTGTTATAATTTTGATGATCATGGCTTACTTGCAGGTTTTCATAAGCTATAAGCCATAATCATCAAAATTGTATCAAAAAAAGGCTGACCGTCTTTTTCGGACTATAAATCGCTCTTAAAATCCTTTCATTTTATCAAAACTCGACAGTGCGCCTTATAACCTGGTGCGCCTAATTTACAGAATAATTTTGTTTTGTGCTTACCGACCTCAAAGCTATTTTTTTTGGTACATGGTGAAATGATAAGTGTGACCAGAAGATGGCAGTCACACATAAGAGATACATGTAGACTGCAATATGACTCATGTAAACAACACCAAAATGTTATATGTTCCATTGAAAATATAGAACATTACACAAGGCGTTTAAAAATCTATCAAAATGTTTTAATACAACTTTGGTAAGCTATGTAGCCGCACCACTTGATGGATTGTACTGTGGTTCAACTTACGAGTATTATTATGGTGTGTGTATAAGGTAAGACATATTATCTTGTGTTTTGTTTCACAATATTATTTAAAAGCAACATTTCTTACCTTCTGGTACCTGCTAAACTATATTTGGGATCTGCATAAGTCCTGAAAATTTGCGCGCTTCCGCCTTTGTAGTCCCTGCCGACAACGTAGTCGATAAGCTTCTTCTTTTTCTCTATCTTCTAGTTATGGGACATTCACCCTCCGCTGTTAGATAGATAGATATTACTTTATTGATTAATCAGGAGAGTTCCCTCAGGGAAATTTAAATTGCTATTTCTAATGTAAAGTAGTGTCAAGTTCTTACTTATATCTGTCAGTAAACTCGCCATGAAAGCGCTAAAACATACCTGTGTAGTGAGTTTTCCTTATTCACCCAAGGAACTTTAGTTCTTAGAGAGTTCAGGTCGGACTGTTTTTCACGGGACACATTTCCAGCGTTGTTATTGCACTGGTGAGCCACGGATGAGAAGATGCTGCTCCGTTATTGGTTTAAGTAAAGTCTGAATGTCATTAAAACAATTATCTCCATCTCTTGACACTTCTTCCACTGTCGTCCTTGCACGCTACACCGCGCCACGTAAATAAGACCGCCCACAAAACGGCGCATCCTGAAACGACTGTTAGAAAGCGGCTTGAGGATGATCTATAAAACATAATCTATGGAACATTTTGACCAAAGAACCACCATTACATGTTATGTAGACCACAAGGAAGTGTTTTATATAATAATAATATGACTTTAATGCGGCCTATTATCTGGTGCGCGTTTTGTGTAAAAATAAACCTGACTAGACTCGCTCATCGGCAGTGCGCCTTGTAATCCGGTGCGCCCTATGGTCCGGAAAATACGGTAAACTTTTTTGTGTTGCATGATGAACCCATGTCATATTTTAGTTTCACCATGTACATTTAATAGCTGGAATACACAAACCTTTTCACGATATTCAAATATTTTAAGTTGCACCTGCATCTTCTACCCAGCAATTACATTTTTGAACTGCTTGATGACTTAACGCTGGGGTGCTTGAATCTTGTGTCACTAGGCAGATTTCAAACTGTAAATCCCGACCCGCCCACTCTGCGCACCACGCTGATAGTCCCTCCCAGTCTCCATCTCTGGAAGTGCACAAAATCGTGCACGAGAGCTGTGTGCACATGCAGAGGTTGTTGAATTGCATCGAAGGATCCGCTAGTTTTTATTTTGTTGAAGACTATCGGTAGCACACGTCGCCACGCAAAAGCATAAACACAAAATATAGGAAAATGGAACATTAGATTAACTGCCGAGAAGGAAAACAGCCACTTGCACGGGCAAAGTTAGTCCAAGACTGGCCTGCAATGCCCTCCATCTTGAATATGCCGGACCAATATTTATTTGAGCTTTGTCTCTTATTTGTTTTTTTAGACAGCGTCTTTCTTTTCTTCCTCTGATTTCTTCTTTTTTTTTAACATTATATTCTGTAACAGCAAGTGCAGGCATTGCGATCTTTCCTGGTGGGTGTTTGGCAGCCTTGCTTTATTGCAAACAAGTTAGCCTAGTGCACACATTTCACTTTATATCGCCAATGAGAAGGATCTTTTGTGGACTCTGATCACCCCTCCTTTCTCTAAATCCTGTGATTGGATCTGGAGATGTCGACCGCCAGGAAGATTTTGTCTTCCGGGGTTTTATTTACTAAAACACTTAATTTTAAGGCACAGACATCACACAGACATATAATTTTTTTCAGAAATTATTACTTTTATGATATACTATATGATGCTAATATGATATATACAGTGTATCTTTTTTTAGTTAAAGAATATAACTCAGGTACCCCAGCTTCAAGGGTTGATTTGGAGCCAGCAGACATATGGCTTACTTATGAAAAAACTTTCTGCAGCATGCCTTTTTTCACCCCCTGGGTCATTTCAGCACCATCCCAGTTAATGCCGACGTTTTGTAAAAAATTGCGACCCATAAAAATTTGCTGACCCACGTTGCTGACCTTGTGCAGTCATGCGCATCAATGCTAAAACTGTCTTTGAACAAAATAACCATGGCAATTAGGGTAAAAACTATGCTCGATTGTTGTTGGGGTTTTTTTAACCTAAAATGCATGGCGGGATGTTTGTCTACTCTAATGCTTCACAAATATTTTTGTTGCGTTAATGTTCATTTTTAGTCATATGAAATATAACATAAAATTCAAACCGTGCATTTTTTAAAAAGTAATTATTGCTTTTTGACACGGAAAAATATCTCTTTGTTCTTTAATTTTATGTATGTGAATTTAAAACAAAAATTCAAATGACAAAACATACACTGACTGTACGTCCAACTGATTAAAGCATATTAAAAGAGTGCCTCAGAAGTGTTGTCCGATATTTCAGGACCGTTAAAAGAAGTAAATTGTGTGTTTTATATTGAAGGTGCGCGGTCTATGCGGAACCATGACCTGGAACCAGCATGATGACTTCATGACCCCAGAAGGAGATGTGGAGAGCAGCGTCTCATCTTTTATTAGTAAATTCACCACGGAACACTGCAGCTTATCCCAAATAACACCTCAGGACGCCTGCACTGCTTATACCCAGAGGAGGAACTATGCTGACTCTGTGTGCTCCATCATTCACAGCTCAGTCTTCCAGGTGTGTTTGCACTTTGTGTGCTGTAACTTGCAGCTTCTTATGGGTTACCGCTCTTTTAGGCATGTCACGATGTCGTGGACAGGGAGCCTTACCTGCGCCTGTGTCTGTCAGAGGTGTGCGGCTGTGTGACCCAGGAGTCCTGTCACTGCACCGTGCTCACTGCCTACGCCCGACACTGTGCCCAGGAGGGCATCGCCGTCCAGTGGCGCAACCAAACCTTCTGCTGTAAGTCATTCTAACTTCTAGAGTTGACGGAATTTGCTGTCATGATCAGTGTTCGGACAATTACTTTTAAAAAGTAATTATTATAGTTACCAAAAAAGTAATTGACTTACTAATGTAATGACTCTTTAAATTTTTTTTATTAACGAATTAAATTTAAACAATGTAATTAATTACTAGAGGAAGTAATTTAATGCATTGAGACATGCCATACACAGTTGTGAGTAGTGTTGTCCCGATACCAAAATGTATTTCGATACTTTTCGGTACTTTTTGATACTTTTCTAAATAAAGGGGACCACGAAAAATGACATTATTGGCATCGTTTAAAAAAAAAAATCTAAGGGTACATTAAACATATGTTTCTTATTGCAAGTTTGTCCTTAAATAAAATACTGAACATACAAGACTAATTGTCTTTTAGTAGTAAGTAAGCAAACAAAGGCTCCTAACTAGTCTGCTGACATATGCAGTAACATAATGTGTCATTTTCCATTCTATTATTTTGTCAAAATTATTAAGGACAAGTGGTAAAAAATGAATTATTAATCTACTTGTTCATTTACTGTTAACATCTGCTTGCTTTCTCTTTTAACATGGTGTATGGTATTTTATTTTATTTATTTTTTGTCATAAAGAAATACAATCATGTGTGCTTACGGAGTGTATCCCTGCAGACTGTATTGATATATATATATATATATATATATATATATATATATATATATATATATATATATATATATATATATATATATATATATATATATATATATATATATATATATATATATATATATATATATATATATATATATATATATATATATATATATTGTGTTTTCTGTGTTGATTTGATAAAATAAAAATAATTTTTTTTTTAAATTTTTTAATTTATTTATTTATTTCTTGTGCGGCCCGGTACCGGGCCACGGCCTGGTGGTTGGGGACCACTGCCTTAGAGTATACAGTATAACTTGGTACTTGATACATGTCAACTGTTAGCACGCTAACGTTAGGCTCTCAGTTCGGCTTGTGCTTTTCGGCGGATGTGCGTTTCCGCTGCTTGCGCACATCAGCATTCACACGCAATTTCTTAGAAAATTGCATATTTTAGATAAGACATAAATTTGCACATCTTCCTGACCCATCACCAACTGGGATTCCATCCAAGCGCTGTTGGTTGCCAGTCCCGCATTAATTCTGCACGTCACTGGGGACAATAAGTTAAGTTAAAGCTAAAGTTAAAAATAAGACTCTTTAGGTACGTTTTCCACACTATTCTTTTATCAGTGGCAGCAGATATTTGTTTTAATTATGTGGTTGCAGTGTAGCTTTTACATAGAGTAAAACAGTACAACTTAATTAAAAATAATAAATAAAAATAAATATTTAAATAGAAATAATTAAAAAAAAACATCTTTACATTCATAAATTTACATTTCACGGGGCCCTCAACGTGTGATCTGCATATAAGGAGGGACGGCCCTGGGATCATTTCATTAAAAAATTGCTCTTTTTTTTTGTTTTGACACATTTTTCATACTTGCAGGCTTTTCACCTCACCGACCATAAAAGCTGTAAATGGTTTATTAAACTTTACTTCCTTTGTGTACTCAGCTCTGGCAAAGGGCATATAGCTGAGTAGTGGTGTCTTGATACAACTTTTTCACCTCAGATACAATACCAATATCGAGCTGATGCAATATCAGCATGACTAATCATACTTTTAATATTTTGTAGAGTGCAATTTTAGAAAAGTGCTGATCAAGTGATATGTTGTTGTGATCATGTGCATGTTGATTAGAAGTGCTTAGTAAAGCCTGGAATGGACTGTTTGCTATTTACTTATTAAACATGCATTCATTTCAGTTTGTCCTTGGTGTGGTGCCGTAGTAGGGAAGCAGTCTTTGCCATTAATTTGAATGTGCCAGTCTTGTCTTTTGTCCTACAAAGGTTTTATACTCTTATTATTTTAATTATTACACATCAGCTGTTTGATTGTAACGTGCATCTTAGTTGTAGTTTTCATTACCAAAATTTGAAGGTGTTGAAATCGCAATGTAAAATAACTAATGCTAATCCGTACAAAACCCAAAACCAGTGAAGTTGGCACGTTGTGTAATTTTGTAAATAAAAACGTAATACGATAATTTGTAAATCCTTTTCAACCTATATTCAATTGAACAGACTGCAAAAACAAAATATTTAATGTTCGAACTGAGAAACTAAATTTTTCGGGCACAACAAAGCGTTTCTGGGTGTGTTGATAAATGGCTTTCACCTTTCATAGTAGAGTTTTAACTTGCACTTACAGATGTAGCGACGGACTGTAGTTACTGACAATGGTTTTCTTAAGTGTTCCTGAGCCCATGTGGTGATATCCTTTACACACAGATGTCGCTTTTTGATGCAGTACCGCCTGAGGGATCGAAGATCAGTAATATTATCACTTACGTGCAGTGATTTTTCCAGATGCTCTGAACCTTTTGATTATATTACGAACGGTAGATGGTGAAATCCCTAAATTCCTTGCAATAGCTTGTTGAGAAATGTTATTCTTAAACTGTTGGACAATTTGCTCACACATTTGTTCACAAAGTGGTGACCCTCGCCCTGCCCTTGTTTGTGAATGACTGAGCATTTCATGGAAGCTGCTTTTATACTCAATCATGGCACTCACCTGTTCCCAATTAGCCTGTTCACCTTTGGGATGTTCCAAATAAGTGTTTGATGAGCATTTCCTCAACTTTCTCAGTCTTTTTTGCCACATGTTGCAGGCATCAAATTCCAAATTAGCTAATATTTGCAAAAAATATCAACGTTTTACAGTTTGAACATTAAGTGTCTTGTCTTTGCAGTCTATTCAATTGAATATAGGTTGAAAAGGATTCGCAAATCATTGTATTTTGTTTTGATTTACGAATTACACAACGTGCCAACTTCACTGATTTTGGGTTTTGTAGTATGTAAATGGAATATCCACTGTAAATGAGCATGGAGCTAGCAAATTTGTTTTAATGCATTTCTTTTACTGTATGTTGGAATGTCACAAGTTATTCTGTATCCCATGTAAGTTCCCAGCAGGCACATGTTTTTCAAAACTGACTTTGAAACACATTTGCAAAATAGATGTATTTTTAAATTGAGACAGCGGAGAAGTCCAATGTTGGATCCACGTTGTTGGTTGGGAAATGACCATAATTCAATGGTGAAATCAATGTCAGAACCCAACATTGATTAAACGTTGTCAAAAAGCATGTTGTTCTAACGTTCTGTTTGAGTTGCACATTGTCAGGACCTAATTCAACAAGTTCTCAATGTTGTTTTAATGTCTTGTGCCTGCTGGGTTATACTTGATTTCTTTGTGTTCACTTTTACAGTGTTTTGAAGTAAAGTATTCTCAAACAGAGACAACCTGTCACATGTCTGCTAAGCAAGCAAGAAGAGATGTTAGCGCAGTTAGAACGAGCTGCTCATATCCGAGTTATTGTATCCGATGTTTCTGATGCAGGTCAACATCGGTATCGATATCGGATTGGGACACCAGTAAAGCTAAATCCATCTATGTGAATGACCTTTTAGATTTCTGATCAACATTTACAATAACTGTTGTAACTCATCGATTAGATCCAGCTGCAATAACACTCCCCCTGTCTCTTTAATTACCCTGGTTCACCAGCAGAGAAAGTAAGCTAGCAAGCTACATAGTAGACCAGAGTTGTGGTCGCTCACTGAGTTGACTTCACACGCGTTCCACTCTGAGAAAGAGCTGTAAAAGACGACCTGGGCTCATTTTAGGCACATTTTTTAAACACGATACACAACACTGCAAAAATTAGAAAAATGGAAAAATGAAAAATGTAACAAGAAAAAGCAGGCAATTCTGTTATTACTGTAATTACCAATAATAATAACTAGGGCTGTCAAAGTTAACACATTTGCTCATGCGATTAATCACAAAAAATTATCTCATTAATCATGTATAAACAGATTCATTACACAATATAAGCACACATGCTTTTTTTCCTTAAACACGGATAGTTTTTTTTTATATTAAAATATTTTATATAAATAATTTCTCACCAGATTTTGAGCAAATAAATGATGTGCATTCAAGTAAAACATATACAAATTATTATGATATTTGGGCAATAAAATATAAGTAATCTTTTTTTTTTTAACTTTATTCATCATGCAAGTGAATTGTATTTCTGGTCTTGTCATCCTCGTCTGGACAGAAGGGTGACACGGCAGTGTGGCTGGATCAAAAGAGACGTCGGAGATGCTTTACCGAACCAAAAGTTGCTTTATTACAAGCGAGCGTAAAAATACAGGACTGCAGTTCCCTAGGCCAGGTCAAGAAAAATGAGGCTCTCCTAACTGGAGAAGCCAAACCATCACTTTTTATATTCCTCCTTTCTGTCTCTGGGTGTGTGTGCTAAGTCAGGAGAGCGCATCCTGACCAAAAAAGGAGATGTTCGTGTGTAAGTGCCTGGAAAACAACTGCTTTAAGTCATAACTCAAATGTTGGCGTTAAGCTAAACAGGTAGTCTTTTCTCACGGATATGGTTTATCACTTTTTCATTCCGAAGTCCCAATTAGAGCCTCTTTTCCTACGAGAAGTGATCCAATCTGTTAACATGTTTCTCCATATACTGGGTTAACGCATGTGCAGTGTTTGTGTAACGCATGCGCAGTGTTTGTGGGCGGGAAGAGGGGATCGAGAGTTTCCGGTTTTACCTCTGTGCGTCAGTTGATTAAAAGTTGTGAACCAGAATAGACGTCGTGTTTATTCACACCCAATTAACATTGGTAGCAGAGGATGGTTTGAGGATGGCCGCTAACTATAAAACACCGCCGAGGTTTGACGAGTCCAAGCCGTACGAGTGCTGGAAAAATGAAGTTAACATTTGGACGCGGGTTACAGAACTCGATAAGAAAAAGCAAGCACTGGCTGTTGCTTTGGGACTTGAAGGAAGAGCCAGAGAAATCGCAATGGAGATATCTGCGGAGGAGTTGGACAATGATAACGGTATGACGGCATTAATTGCAAAACTGGATGACGTTTTTCTGAAAGAGGAAAAGGATCGCGCATACGAAGCGTACACGTAATTCGACCGCATCACCAAAAATAGTTCTGTTTCAATGGTGGACTATATTATTGACTTTGAACAACGCTACAACCGGATGAAAAGGTACAATATGACACTCCCTGATGCGGTGTTAGCCTTCAAACTTTTTGACACCGCCTGCCTCGATGAGAAAACAGGCAGCTAGCACTGACGGCTAACACGGAGCTAAGCTTCTCGTCAATGAAGTCAGCTCTCAAACGGATATTTGGAGGTAAAACAACGGGCTCGTCAAGCGAGATACAACTGAACCAGGACGCAGCTTTCCTCACAGAACAACCACAATGGAGAGGAAGACGGAACGCACCGTTTCAACGTGGACAACAAAGATCGGTGACGCCGTTACCGGGTACAAACCCACTGGATAAGTACGGTAAACGATCACGTTGTGCCGTGTGTCAAAGCACATGCCACTGGGCGAGGGACTGCCCGCACAAGAAGCACGAACAAGTAAAACTGACTGAAAATGATAATTTGGATGAAGTTAATATCACACTGTTAACAAATGATCCCCAGTCTAAAGCTGAGATTTTTATGACTGAAAATGCAGGCTCAGCAATCATAGACACCGCCTGCACTCGCACAGTGTGTGGAGAAAAGTGGCTTGTGAGTTATGTAGATAATCTCAATGAAAAGCAGATAAATAAGCTCAGAAGTACAGAAAGGTCTAGCAACAGACAGTTTCGTTTTGGAGATGGAAATGTGATTCATTCCATCAGAAAAGTGTGTCTACCTGCTAAAATAGGATGGACAAAGTGCAACATTGAGACAGAAGTTGTCAAAGTCGATATTCCACTCCTGCTGAGTAAAACATCATTAAAAAAGGCAGGTACTACATTAGACATGGAAAACGACAGGGCAGTAATGTTTAAGCAGCAGATACCTCTTCAGTTTACCAGCTCAGGACACTACTGTGTTGACATAAGAGACAATGATGACATGGAATGTCAAATTCAAGATTTATTTGCTGAAGATGAAGTCCTGATCGTAACAGAAAATATGTCCACAATTGAGAAGAACAAGGTCCTTCTCAAGCTTCACAAACAATTTGGCCATGCATCAGCAGATCGCCTGCATAAGCTAATTCAAAGTTCAGGGAACAAAGACAGGGACTGTCTCACTATTTTGCAACAAATAGTGGATGAATGTGACACGTGCCAAAGATATAGCAAGACAAAGCCAAAGCCAGCTGTGGGTTTGCCTCTAGCTTCGGAATATAATGAAACGGTGGCGGTGGACCTGCACGAGCTGGAGTCAGGCATTTGGTATTTACACATAATGGACCATTTCACACGTTTCGGCGCTGGAAATATTGTGAAAACCAAGAAATCTTCTGTAATTGTCAACTCTTTCATCCACACATGGATAAGTGTCCATGGTCCTCCCAAAAGGCTCTTCAGTGACAACGGAGGAGAATTTAACAATGGAGAGTTCAGGGACATGGCAGAAAACTTCAATATCGAGATCAAGACAACCGCATGATACAGTCCATGGAGTAATGGCCTGTTGGAACGTCTCAATCAGACACTCACAAACATCGTCCAGAAAGTTAAATGGGAAAAGGATTGTGACTGGTGCACTGCCTTGGACTGGGCCTTAATGGCTAAGAACTGCATGCACAGTGTACATGGTTATAGTCCACATCAACTGGTATTTGGTCAAAATCCTAACCTTCCAAATGTATTGGTAAATAAGCTGCCTGCACTAGAGGGCACTACAGTGAGCACAAGAGTAGGAGAACACATATCAGCTTTGCATGCCTCAAGGAAGGCTTTCACTGAGGTTGAATGTTCAGAGAGGATAAGAAGGGCATTAAGAAAACAGCTTAGAGACACGGATGAAAAATATGAGACAGGAGAAAAGGTTTACTATAAACGAGGAGATAGTGCAGAGTGGAAGGGACCAGGAGTGGTGATTGGTCAAGATGGAACTGTTGTGTTTGTAAGACATGAAGGTATTCTAGTTAGAGTTCATCACTCACGACTTAATAAGGTGCACACACAGATTAATGACAGGAAAATTACTCAAAGTAATGTTCACACTGAAACAGGATGTGAAAAACATGGAGAGAACATAACCAATGATAGTGACACAGATGTTTTACACAGAGCATCATGTAGCTCAGATAATGAACAAAATGAACATGACAGTGATGGACAGGGAAACATGAATAAAGGTGTCATTCAAACAAATGCACCTCAAATGAATCACAGTGCCTGTGATAATCCTGCCCCTGCTTCTAATGTGAAGCTAAAAACAGGACAGATTGTAACTTTCATGAAAAGAGATACAAGTGTAACATGTAAGGCTAAAATACTCAGTAGAGCAGGTAAAGCCACGGGAATCTATAAAAACTGGTATAATGTGGAGCATATTGAGCCTGATGGCAGTACTGGACTAAAAGAGGCTATTGACATGTCATGTGTACAACATCTTTACACTGAGTCAGCTGTCAGGGAGGCTGATGTACTCATAACAAAAGACATATCATTTGATGCAGCCAAACAGGCAGAGATACAAAGCTGGAAAAACAATAATGTTTTTGAAGAGACTGAAAATACAGGCCAAAAGTGTATCTCCACTAGGTGGGTCTGTAGTCTCAAAGAAAGTGACACTGGTATTGTACCCAAGGCCAGACTTGTAGCAAGGGGTTTTGAAGAACTTAATTTAAAATTTATAAAAAAAGATTCACCAACATGTGCGTCTGAATCTCTAAGGCTATTGCTCAGTGTAATTTGTCAAAATCATTGGAAAGTCCATTCTATGGACATCAAGTCTGCCTTTTTACAGGGTATGGAGTTGTCGAGAGACATTTATGTCAATCCTCCCCCAGAAGCTGACTGTATGGGGGTTCTTTGGAAACTGAAGAAGTGTGTGTATGGCCTTGCTGATGCATCTCTCTATTGGTACAACAAGGTGAAGGAAATCATGCTGAGCACAGGTGGTAAAGTGTCACAGGTAGACCCAGCAGTATTTTATTGGCTGGATGATGAAAAAACAGTGACGGGTGTACTCGCATGTCATGTAGATGATTTTCTGTGGGCAGGCTCATTAAACTTTTCAGAACATTTGATCCCTAAGCTAAAGTCTGTGTTCCAAGTGGGATGTGAGGAACATGACAATTTCTGCTATTTGGGAATGGATATTGAAACTGTTAATGATTCTGTACAGTTGCATCAGCACAGCTACATTGAAAGTCTGCACCCCATTCACTTACAGCCAGTCCGTGCTCTAGAAAGAGATGCTCCTCTTAATGAAACAGAACAAGAACAACTCAGATCAAAAATAGGACAGATACTCTGGGTTGCAAAACAGACAAGACCTGATGTAATGTTTGATTCTTGTAGTCTGGCATCTAGTCTAAAGAATGCGACTACGCAATCAATTCACAATGCTAATAAGTTGGTTTGTAAACTGAAAGCTGAAAAAGTGACTTTGAAATTTCAACATTTGGGAAATGATGCTTTAAACCTAATTGTATTCAGCGATGCTTCATTGGGAAATCTTCCTGATGGAGGTACACAAGGGGGCATGTTAAAGTTAAGTTAAAGTTAAAGTACCAATGATTGTCACACACACTAGGTGTGGTGAAATTTGTCCTCTGCATTTGACCCATCCCCTTGATCACCCCCTGGGAGGTGAGGGGAGCAGTGGGCAGCAGCGTAGCCGCGCCCTGGAATCATTTTTGGTGATTTAACCCCCAAGTTGATCACCCTAATGGGAAAAGGAGGTACATTCTCCCCCTTTTTACTGGCAGTCCAAGAGGATTCGACGAGTGGTGCGAAGCACGCTTGCTGGAGAGACACTTGCCATGTCGGATGGATTAGACAATGCTGTGTTTCTTGCCACCCTTAATTCTGAGCTCACTACTGGCAACGCTGGTCTAAATGCTCCAGCGTTAGTTTGTGTGACTGATAATCATTCCCTCTATGATGCTCTTCGATCAACAAAACAGGTCACAGAAAAAAGGCTTCGGTTGGATATAAGTGGCATCAAAGAACTAATTTACAACAGAAAAATACAACAAGTGCTTTGGTCAGCAACAAAAGCTCAACTGGCTGACTGTCTTACGAAAAAGGGGGCATCACCCTTGATGCTTTTGAAAGCACTGAGTGAAGGAAAATGGGTTCTTACCTAAGTTGAATTGATTGTTTCTGTTGTTTAAAAAAGACATGTATTTGTTCTCAAGAAACATGTGCTATTTATTTTTTTTTATTTGTAAAAGATAGGGAGATTGTTAACGTGTTTCTCCATATACTGGGTTAATATATGCGCAGTGTTTGTGGGCGGGAAGAAAGGATCGAGTGTTTCCGGTTTTACCTCTGTGCGTCAGTTGATTAAAAGTTGTGAACCAGAATAGACGTCGTGTTTATTCACACCCAATTAACACAATCCACCTGCGAATATCAAACTAAGGAGCCTTATCTATTTATGTGCTCAAACTGAAATACCACTATTTAATTAAACTTGGTGGTTTGCTTTCTCCAAGGTGAATATAAATATTCACTATATGTAGAACATAATATGAGTTAATTAATTCACTTTACAAGCAAATAAATTACTTTAAAAAACAAACAAACGATTAATTAAAAATCACATGTGTGAGTTTAATGTTCAATCTTCAACATATCATAGTTTGTCAATTTCTGACCCTGCATGAATAACAGTCCACTTTCTTCATCATTTTAGTCGTCCAGTGTTCTGGCGGTCAGGTGCATCAGGAGTGTGGTCGAGCATGCGGTCGCACCTGTTCCGACCTGCAACAGGGCTGGGGCTGTGATGATGACGATGACGATGCTGCAGGTGGTCTGTGCATCCCTGGTTGCCAATGCTCTGCAGGACTTGTGCAGGACGACCAAGGCCAGTGTGTGCCCACAAGCATGTGCCCCTGTGTGCAAGGAGACCAGACTTATCAACCTGGAGATGTTATGGTGAACAACTGTAACACCTGGTATGTTCCAAAATAACCATATTCACACTATTTACTTTTTTTTTTTTTCAATTTCGAATGAACCAATTGTAAGTAAAAAATAATTGATACAACATTCAAATACATTATGAATGAAAAGGAGCAGAAACAAGTATAAACGTAGAATATATGCACTCTTTCAAAACAAAAATACAATGGCTATTCAATTCAGAAGACTATTAAAGCCATATTTCTATTTCATAACACTACGGTAAACATAATGATCATGCCTGGTATCGTCTGTCAAATATTAAAGATTTGTGTCCTACTTCAGTATGCTATCAATGTTAACTCATAATAAAGTAATTAGCAGTGATTAAATTTTTGGAAATATTTTATACACAAGAATGGCTGAACAAAAATGCTATAAATTGAAATATGAATGCCTAAAGAACATGTCTTAAGCAGACAAAATCAAGCCAATCCAACACTTTAAATGTCCTAAAATATGTTTGATTCCGATACTGATGTGTGAGGTAAGCCAGCTCATTTCCCAAAGCTGATTTAATTGCCATTAAATATAATTCTAAAGCTTTGTAAAATATGTTAATTAAAATGTTCTAACTATATTTCTTCAATGAATTTATATATAACAAGCAAGGAAGCATTTAGTAGTGGTTGTCATGTGACTGTCATGTGACTAACCCAGAATAGGACTTTTCCAAGATGGCTGCTTTTCAGCTAAACTAATTTATTTCCAGATGTATTTTCTTTTTTTAATTGAAATTCAATTCAAACCTATTGAACAATATTAATGCTTTAATACATTGGCAGATATTATAATTAAAGGCCTACTGAAATTTTTTTTATTTATTTAAACGGGAATAGCAGATCCATTCTATGTGTCATACTTGATCATTTCGCGATATTGCCATATTTTTGCTGAAAGGATTTAGTAGAGAAAATCGACGATAAAGTTCGCAACTTTTGCTCGCTGATAAAAAAAAGCCTTGCCTGTACCGGAAGTAGCGTGACGTCACAGGAGCTAGTATTCCTCACAATTCCCCATTGTTTACAATGGAGCGAGAGAGATTCGGACCGAGAAAGTGACGATTACCCCATTAATTTGAGCGAGGATAAAAGATTCGTAGATGAGGAACGTTACAGTGAAGGACTTGAGAGGCAGTGATGGACGTATCTTTTTTCGCTCTGACCGTAACTTAGGTACAAGCTGGCTCATTGGATTCCACTCTCTCCTTTTTCTATTGTGGATCACGGATTTGTATTTTAAACCACCTCGGATACTATATCCTCTTGAAAATGAGAGTCGAGCACGCGAAATGGACATTTAAAGTGACTTTTATCTTCAAGACAATACATCGGTGACAAACTTAGCTACTGAGCTAGCGCGATAGCATCGTTCTCAAATGAAGATAGAAACAAAATAAATAAACCCCTGACTGGAAGGATAGACAGAAGACCAACAATAATATTAAACCATGTACATGTAACTACACGGTTAAAAATTATCAGCCTGGTAAGGCTTAACTATGCTGTTGCTAACGACGCTAAGGCTAAGTTAGCAACTTAGCAACCGGACCTCACAGAACTATGTACTCTCTCCTTTTTCTATTGTGGATCACGGATTTGTATTTTAAACCACCTCGGATACTATATCCTCTTGAAAATGAGAGTCGAGCACGCGAAATGGACATTTAAAGTGACTTTTATCTCCAAGACAATACATCGGTGACACACTTAGGTACTGAGCTAGCGCGATAGCATCGTTCTCAAATGAAGATAGAAACAAAATAAATAAACCCCTGACTGGAAGGATAGACAGAAGACCAACAATAATATTAAACCATGCACATGTAACTACACGGTTAAAAATTCTCAGCCTGGTAATTAAGGCTTAACTATGCTGTTGCTAACGACGCTAAGGCTAAGTTAGCAACTTAGCAACCGGACCTCACAGAACTATGTACTCTCTCCTTTTTCTATTGTGGATCACGGATTTGTATTTTAAACCACCTCGGATACTATATCCTCTTGAAAATGAGAGTCGAGCACGCGAAATGGACATTTAAAGTGACTTATCTCCAAGACAATACATCAGTGACACACTTAGCTACTGAGCTAGCGCGATAGCATCGTTCTCAAATGAAGATAGAAACCCATCAACAGCCGTGCTCACCTGCATTCCAGCGATCAACGGCACGACGAAGGACTTCATCCGTGGGTTTGGCGGCAAGCATCGGCTAGGCGTAGTAAGTAGTCCTTGTTGTGTTGCTGTAAGTATTGTAATGCCCCGCAGTGGAGAAGGAGTCACACAGACGAGGACGCGCTGCTCAATCGCTTTATTAACAACTCACGCTCACACACACTCAAGTTCTCCGCCAACTCACTCGCGCATGCGCGTTCCTCAAACCCTTAAAGACACAGTACACTAATGCAAATATCACAGATATTACAGTATTGTACTTAGCCGCTAAGACACCGATCGATCCCACCTACAACGTTCTTCTTTGCAGTCTCCATTGTTCATTAAACAAATTGCAAAAGATTCACCAACACAGATGTCCAGAATACTGTGGAATTTTGTCGAAGAAAACAAGAGGCTTTTCTATCGGGTCCGATGGGGTCCAACCACTTCCGTTGCTTTTGTGACGTCACGCGCATAAATCATATCCAAAGGAGTTTTTCAACCGGAAGTGTGGCAGGAATTTTAAAATTGCACTTTATAAGTTAACCCGGCCGTATTGGCATGTGTTGCAATGTTAAGATTTCATCATTGATATATAAACTATCAGACTGCGTAATTGGTAGTAGTGGGTTTCAGTAGGCCTTTAAAATCGTCTAACTACGTTTCATGTCATGTGATAGTCATGTGACTATCCCAGAATAGGACTCTCCGAAGATGGCTGCCTTTCAGGTAAACTAGTTTATTTCCAGATGTAGATAGTTTTTGAATTGAAAGTCAATTTAAACCTACTTAACAATAATAATGCTTTAATACATTGCCAGATATTGTAGTTAAAATAATCTAACTACAGTGCTTGTCATGTGATAGTCATGTGACTATCTCAGGATATTCCCCAACATGGCAGAGTTTCAGGTAAGCTAGCTCATTTCCAAATGTTTATTTGTTAACCATTTAAGGTAATTTGATATCCATTTAACAATTCTAATACTTTGAAATTATGTCAAACATTATAATTCCATTCATTCATATAAAACAAGCTAGTAAACATTTAGTAGAAGTAACTCTACCAGGATATTTCCCAAAGTGGCTGAGTTTCTGGTAAACGAGCTCATTTCCTTAATCATGTTTATTTATTTATTTTTACCATTGAAAGTAATTTTAAAACCATTTAACAATTATAGTACTTTAAAAATGTCTCAAATATTACAATTAAACTTGCTATATTTATTTGTTTAATTCACAGAAAACAAGCTAGTAAAAGGTCACGTTTGGCTTTTAGCCTTAAAAGTGCAATGGACAGTGATGTATAAATTCAAAATACATACACAAAAAAGTGTCACATTGAGTTGTTTTAAAATAAGAAATACATTTAGCATGAACAATATGTAACAGATACAAAATGAAAAATGATAAAATATTGAAATTAGCGTATATTGAGGAAAAATGTATGTCACTCCCATCCATCCACTACAGTAAAACCACAGAACAGGTACATATCATATCTGGTATTGTAGTTTTACCTTTTAAAATAAATTACTGTTAAAAACACTGTTGAAAAAAAGAGACCTGTAGGGATTCAGCAGCCCCACCTGGCTGTAAAGAGGCATGTGAGACAATGCACAACAACAGGCACTGTACAGGATGTATCATGTTTGTGCTTGCTATTGGAGTAATCAATACTACTTTATGGAGTTATTGATCGTACAGAGGGTAAACAACTATCTTACAAACACAATAATCATTGTACAACACTGTTTAACATAGCGATGTACACTATAGTATAGTACAGTACTGTATGTTACTTTCACCTGAGGACCAGTGTTGATGATTCTACGATTGTCTCAACTAATTGTCTCAGGTGGTGTGAGAGCTCTGATGAAATCTCCCTATGATCCTGCACTTTTTCTACAGGATAGGTTGATTTCATTGCTTCTCTTCACCACACAGCAGCTGCGATCATCACTCAGAAAGCAATAAAAAAAAAGTAATATTTGGAAGCAAAGTGTATTGATTAACAATATTGATGGTTCCTCATGTTTTCATTGACAGCGTGTGTGAAAAGGGGATGATGAACTGCACAACGGGCCACTGTGAAGAAGTCAACTCGTGTCCTGGATCTCTGATCTACTCTCCACGTTCCTGCCTTCTCACCTGCTCCAGTCTGGACCCTCCCAGTCAGCAGCAAGGCTCGGGCCTCCTGAGCTGCAGAGAGCCGCTGTCTGGCTGTGTGTGCCCACAAGGAAGTGTGCTCCTGGTAGGTGGATGTACTCTTAGGGCCTGATCTACTAAACATGTGCAAACTTGATAGCACATGCAAAGCCGATCTATTGAATGTGTGCAAAGTAGATTGATTCTGTTTTGTGAGCAGAATGAGGCGTGCAATCCGTTTTGTGTCTGTCTTTATTAATATGAAAAATATATGCTGATCATAAAAACACTGCGAGATGAAGATGTAAATATATTATAAGCACGAGCAATGTGATTTATCAACGCTCACCGCCGTTTTGGGAGCTCTATTTTTCGTTTTATTTAGCACGTTTGAAAAGGACGCGCAAACTGCCTCAGTTACACACACGTTGGACAGAGAATCCTCTGTCATACCTGTGCGTTTCAACATATTTGTTGGTCAGAAATAAAGAAAATATTAGACACATTGTCTATTCAGCAACATCCTTTTATAATTTCATAGCTGCTGGATGACTTAAGGAGCTGATTAAAACAAATTCAATTGATGCATTTTGGTGTCATTTAACATATTTGAATGACGTTTGTTTTTTCTCATAGAATATATATTAGTATCATAAATCCTGTATGATAAAAAACTTCTTGATGTATGCATTTTTTGCGTCTTGAGCGCAGTAGTGCAGCCTCCCTACCATGCACCTTAAAAGAAAAAAGAATAAAAGTGTCAATGTAAATGCACTGCAGAACTGCTTCTAAAATGCCCATAAAAAGTGGTAGATGTCGCCTGCATGTTTGAAAACATAACATAATGCCACAGGATAACATAGACGTGCAGTAAATGAGTGTCTCTGTGGTGTTGCCCAGTATTGTAACTGCAAAAACCCAATTTAAATAAGGCGGTCTGCGCCACTTTTCATTGCACACGCAATCATCGTAGATCACATGCAACACTCCCACTAATAGTACACCCTATTTTATAGATTGCACACACAGTGTGAGGTATTTGAATCTTAGTAAATCAGGTCCTGAGTCGCTTAGATCATTCTCTTATCAAGGGGTCCTATCCTGCATTCTTAACTTATGTTTAAAATGCTGTACTTTTGGTCTACATGACATGGAAATCAACTTACGCCTGTTTCCATTTTATACTCTTCCTAAAAGAATATTTGCAATCTTTGCAAGCAGTAATCAATAGGTTATGAATGTGATAATATAAATAAATGTAGCAATCAAAATGAAACGCAATGTAACAAAATAAAAATAGCAAAAATAGTATAAAAATATATAAAAAGTATTTAAATAACATGAACAATTTGAACAACTCTGACAAGTGCAATTTATCCAAAAAGTCACTCAGGTAAATAAGTAACAGAGTAAATCTACACCTTACTACTCATCTCTGCTTGCCATGTGAGTAGTTTTAGTTCAGGGTTTTTTTCATGAAAATGATTTTCTTGAAATACCACTTTTTTTCGCGGAAATGGCCACCAGAAAGTGTTTTTGCAGAGTTGTATATCTTCCCACGTTCTTCCCATAAAAACAAGTAAAGGGCAGCATTGTGAAGATTTTATTATTTTATTTTTGGGGCACTAAAGACCTACCCTGTTTTTCGTTATGTTTTTTTCTTGAATTCAATAGTTTTTCTTACCTTCTTTATCAAAGTGCTGGTGTTAGCAACTTTCTTTTGTTTTATTGTGAATTAATCTGCAGTTGTACTCAACAAAAAAGTACGAAGACTAAACATGTAAGAATCTTTGTTTGACACTACATTCCACAAAATGGCAGTTTATGTTTGGCCATACAAATATTAAGATGGTATAAAAATAACGGGAGAAGCTTTTGCCGAAAAATTATTTTTAAAACCGATTCATATTAAGAGTGGGACATATGAAAAGTGAGGTAAAACTGTGTTGTTTTAATGGCAACATACATTCTCTATTTACCCAGCATGTTTTCTTTGTGTGAGAGTGTTGCTCCAAGAGATTGAAATTGCAGATAAGCTGCATCCATGCTATCACTAGCGGTGGGCGATACTGGAAATACAGTAGCATTCCAATACCAAGTAAATACAGGGCGAGTCTCGCCGATACTGATACAGATACTTTTGACTTGAGACGTCATGATCTTTGGATCATTTTGGAAATTTGCCTGTAGTTAGTTGATATAGAGAACACAGGAAAATATGTTATGCAAATACAAATATTTTTTAGAAATAAATACGATCTAAAACAATGTTCTGTAATAGCAAATACATAGGAAAATAATGATTTTCTACTTCACTCACTTGTTTGAGGAAAAAGTCACTATTGCAAAATAACAAAAAAGCAACAATATAACAAAAGTAATGAAGTAATAATAATATAACACACATAAAAATCTTGAAACCGATCATCACACATAATGCTGGTATCGATCCAATACCAATACTCAGCTTGGTATCAATACTATAAATATTCAGATCGATACGCCCAGCCCAAGTGATGTTTCATATTTTAAATACATAAAATGTTGTCGGTTCAACCCTGTGCATTAATTAATTCTTACATATTGCTTTCCAAATCAAAACAACGTTTTGTGCATTGCGTTTTTCATCCAGGGTGATCAGTGTGTCCTCCCAGCAGAGTGTCCATGTCGCCATAATGGCCGCCTCTACTACAGCAACGATACCATCATTAAAGATTGCAACACCTGGTAGTCTCACACTCGCCATTTCATCCTCACCTACACACAGTCTTATCTCCACTGTTCTTGTATTTGATTGACTCTGGCAGTGTGTGTAAGGAGCGCCATTGGCACTGCAGCCAGTCGGCCTGCGCTGGCATGTGCGTGGCTACAGGAGACCCTCATTATGTGACCTTTGATGGCCGCTACTTCTCTTTCTTGGGCGACTGCCAGTACGTGCTGGCGCGGGAAACCGGTGGTTTGTTCAGCGTCACAGCAGAGAATGTGCCCTGTGGGAGCACCGGGGTCACGTGTACAAAGTCTGTTACCCTCAGCCTGGGGAACACCATCATACACCTGCTGAGAGGTAGGAGACACTCCAATATACATTTATCAGTCCCTCCAGGATGTCGCTGTTTTGCACTAATTCAACCAATCCCTGCAAAATATGCACCTCGCAACTACAGTATGTCCAAAGCCTGCAACTTCCCTTCACATTTTTGCCTATCGGCGTTATTTTCACTATTTAAATTTGTCTCATCAAAACTCTTTTTTTTTTATGTATAAGGTGCAGAAACAATGTGTAACAATATCAACTATTCATTGATCAAACGGCACAAATGTCTGCCTCCTGCGTAGCTCAGACCTACTTCCTGTTCCTGTTTTTGGCGTTAACCCATCTGGGTAATGTAGTATATAAACATTTACTTCCTAGTTTACACATATTTATACATTTATTCAACCATGCTAAGACAATTAAGAACATAATTTTATTTGCAATGCTGAACTAGCAAAGAGGCAGCATTTACATGTAAGAGATGTTGAAGTGTGATGATGATATCTTATTATCTCTCATGAACCAACAAACATTTGTGCTGGAGATTGCTCTCAACATTTCACAAATGCTCTTAACGTGTGGGAGTAAATGTGTTGGAACTTAAATGAATGTTTAAGATGGACGAACACATTTCAAGCGTAAAACATACATAAAGAATGTCTGCAACTTGTGGACAACAGAGCAGACAGCGGACAATAAGGAAGCCTTCGGGAGAGTTTCTCTCTTTCATTATTATTATTACTATTATTAATGCTAAAGAAATAAAACAGTACAATAATTTCACAAGGAGCTCTGAGTGTGTGCTTTTATTAGTGCAGGGGTGTCAAACTAATTTTAGCTCAGGGGCCGCATGGAGGAAAATCTGTGCACATGCGGGCCGGACTATTAAAATCATGGCATTAAAACTAGAAAATAAAGACAACTTCAAATTGCTTTGGCCAAAAATAGAACAAATACATTCTGAAAATATTACTAAAAATAATAAAGAAAAAAATACTGGCAGCGGTAAAGTTTAGATCCATGAAGGAAAGGAGAAAGTGGATGGATGTTTATAACTGAATAAATTTACATATGCATAAACATTTTTTTTCTTTTTTATTATTTTTTAAATTTAATTAAGTAACGTTTATGACAACCTTTTTCCAAAACCCAATATAGAGTGTGAGATATAACAGGATAATGCATACATTTATCATTTGTTTTCATAACGGTTACTAGAGATGCGCGGTTTGCGGACACAACCCGCGGATCACCCGCGGACTCCGCGGGTCATGGGTTGTGGTCATGGTCGCGGGTTGATGTGTGGGGGCGCAGTGTAGGGGGGGGGGGGGGGGGGGGGGTATATTTCAGCCAGGAAGAGTTAGGACTGCAAGGTGTTCTGGGTATTTGTTCTGTTGTGTTTATGTTGTCTCACGGTGCGGATGTTCTCCCGAAATGTGTTTGTCATTCTTGTTTGGTGTGGGTTCACAGTGTAGCACATATTAAGAGTGTTAAAGTTGTTTTATACGGTCACCATCAGTGTAACCTGTATGGCTGTGGACCAGGTATGCCTTGCTGTCACTTACTGTGCAAGCAGAAGCCTCACACAACTTGTTACTGGACTGTTACGCTGTCTGTACATGTTGTAGAGGGTGATAAAGACAGTACCATCACAGCACGCCCTAATTAATGCTGTTAGGGTGTGACCCCATGTCTGTATTATATATATTTCAAGTGGCGGGTGGTTTTGATAAAATGTTAGTTTGGTTGGATGGCGGATGGACTACGACTTTTGTGATGCGGATGAAATAATTGCCTATTCGCGCATCTCTAACGGTTACAAAAAGTGGGACCCCAAAAATTTACTGTGGGCCCCATTTTTATGACTTAACAAGATCGCTGGGACCCCATTTTTTAAATTCCTTGCGCCAACACTGATGGAGTATTGGTGCGTGCAAAACAGCAGCAGGTGGCTGTGGCCTGCGGGCCGGTTCTAATACTAATCAAATATCGTCCCGGGGGCCATAGATGATTCAGCCAGATCTGGCCCGCGGGCCTTGACTTTGACGCATAGACACTAGTGTCTACTTTTAAGTCTGTGTGTGTTGCCGCAAATTCATGCATTGTAGGCCGCAACAATCACAAAAAAACACAGCAAAATTCTGAAGGGACTTGTGTAGTAAATACATGGTAAATTGGATTTGCTTAAAGCTATAGTTAATCTCCAAAAGCTTAGCGCTTTTCTACCTTCAAGGTACTGAAAGCGCTTTTTTTTACATTCACCCATTCATACACAAAATCACACATTGATGGTGGAGGTTTCCATGCAGGCGCTAACCTGACCCACCAGGTGCAAGGGTGAAGTGTCTTGCTCAAGGACACAACGGACATGACTTGGATGGCGGAAGCTGGGACCAAACCAGGACCTCTCAAGTTGCTGGCACGGCCACTCTACCATTCGAGCCATGCCGTCCCCGTGTAGTAGTAGTATAATCTATATTACTTCAAGTCACCTTCTGCTCTGTGTCATTTAGGTAAAGCAGTGACAGTTAACGGAATGCCAGTTATTCTACCAAAGACCTACAGTGGGAGTGGTCTGACTTTGGAAATGATGGGCATGTTCGTATCGCTCTCTTCCAGACTTGGCGTCACTCTGCTGTGGGATGGAGGTAGGACTCACCAATCATCATATAGATCTAAAAATCTAGACACAGACAGTGTGTAAATGAATGTTGCTTGCAGGTATGCGCCTTTATGTACGCCTGGCAGCACACTTGCGGGGGAAGGTCGGAGGCCTGTGCGGTAACTTTGATGGAGACACAGAGAACGACTTCACCACACGACAGGGAATTGTGGAATCCACGGCTGAGCTTTTCGGGAATTCTTGGAAGGTCAGCCCCTCCTGCCCTGATGTAGCAGACCAAGAGCTGCGAGACCCCTGCACAGTGAGTTAGAGTCAAGCATATCTTCACATACATCATACAGCTACATACTCTATGACAGGGGTCCCCAACCTTTTGCTACCAGGTTGATACACACTTAAATAAATTGCCAGAAATAGCCAATTTGCTCAATTTACCTTTAACTCTATGTTATTATTAATAATTAATGATATTTATCATTGTGGAAACACTGATCATCTTAATGATTTCTCACAATAAATATATATAGAAACAGATAAATATCAATATGCAACACTTTATTTTTATATTTTCTTTAAGTGCACATTTTTCAAATTGAACATTTTCAAATGATCACTTCTATTTTCATTCCATTTTAACTAGCTAGCCACTAACATTTTTTAACAAATCATGAATTACTTTGCACCATGTTTGTACAAATAACTCATGTAAAATATAAACATCAACTCTCAAATTTTTAAATGAATCATGTCACACTTTGAACTGGACACCAAATCTGTTATCTGTTTCTTTGTCAGTTAGTGAAGACCAAGTCTTTAAAATATTTTCTTGGATTTTCAAATTCTATTTGAGTTTTGTCTCTCTTAGAATTAAAAATGTCGAGCAAAGCGAGACCAGCTTGCTAGTAAATAAATAAAATTTAAAAAAATAGAGGCAGCTCACTGTTAAGTGCTGCTATTTGAGCTATTTTTAGAACAGGCCAGCGGGCTACTCATCTGGGGCCGTACTTATCAAGCTTCTTAGAGTGCCATTTTACACTTAAGTCCTGAGAATTTGCGAAATTTAGTCCTACTCTCAAACTTAAGAATAAAAGCTTTTTATCAACGTTCTTAAGTCTAAGAATCACTCCTACTCTCCACGATATTTAAGAGACCTTCAGAGGTGTCTTAAGTGGTTAGGAGTTGCCAGCAGGGGATGGCACTGAGGCGAGAGAGACGTGCGCGAACGTTCAGGGAACAGAACAATGTTTTTTGTTTTTTTGATGACGAGCAGCTGATCCAACGGTATCGTTTAGACAGAGCGGATATTATTTTTGTCACAGATTTAATACTTTTCGATTCCTTGTTGATTTCTGCATGTGTCTGCAGTGGGCTATTATATATAGAGCCACCCACACCAGTTTCAAATTAGTTGCCTAATTAATGAATTGGAAAGAAAATGTTATGACAGTAGCGTATGTGTGTGGCCGTGAGGTGAGTGACGTCAGTGAGTGTGTGGGCGATAGAAGAGAGGGAGCGGTAGCGTGAGTGCCGGCGGGGACTAGTTTGTTTTGTATTATTTTGTAGTTTATTGTCAAAATATACACTCCCATTGTCCACTTAAATATTTCCAAGATATTTCTTTATTCTTAGACAACGGATTCCCTTCCGTGATTGGTCATTTCTATGGACACAGAAATGACGTCACCTAAAATTCCGTTTACGGCACATAGTAATGTCGTAATTCAGCTCTGAGTGTGACACTTAAGATTCAGTCCTACACTTCGCTGAAAGTGTGAGTAAGACGCTTGATAACTAACTTTTAAGTGCAGCTTTCAGCGAAGAATTTATTTACTCTTAAGTCAACTCTTAGCAGACTTCTTAGGAGTAATTCTAAGAAGCTTGATAAGTACGGCCCCTGGTCCTTACGGGCTACCTGGTGCCCGCGGGCACCGCGTTGGTGACCCCTGCTTTATGAGATTTATGATATCTGATAGTGCAGCATTGTATCCAATTTCGATACTTTCTTTTCTTCTTCCTTGTTATAAAATAGCTATTTTTATGCACATACTTTTGCTTGATATTGGCTACAAAAAAACAAATTATTCTTCTCTTCTGTAGAATGACATTGAAGAAACACACACTAAGCTAGTTGACTCACATTTAAGCAACTGTGTACTGTAAGCTAGCTACTGTGCTACAGTCCAGGGGCCGTATTTATCAAGCGTCTTAGAGTGCCATTTTACACTTAAGTCCTGAGAATTTGCAAAATTTAGTCCTACTCTCAAACTTAAGAATAAAAGCTATTTATCAACTTTCTTAAGTCTAAGAGTCACTCCTACTCTCCACGATATTTAAGAGACCTTCAGAGGTGTCTTAAGTGGTTAGGAGGTGCCAGCAGGGGATGGCACTGAGGCGAGAGCGACGTGTGCGAACGCTCAGGGAGTGGAAGGATGTCCTGGTTTTGTTTGATGATGAGCAGCTGATCAAACGGTATCGTTTAGACAGAGCAGGTATTATTTTTGTCACAGATTTAATAATTTTCGATTCCTTGTTGATTTCTGCATGTGGCTGCAGTGGGCTAGTATATATAGAGCCACCCACACCAGTTTCAAATTAGTTGCCTAATTAATGAATTGGAAAGAAAGTGTTATGAGAGTAGCGTATGTGTGAGGTGAGTGACGTCAGTGAGTGTGTGGGCGAGAGAAGAGAGGGAGCGGTAGCATGAGTGCGGGCGGGGACTAGTTTGTTTTGTATTATTTTGTAGTTTATTGTCAAAATATACACTCCTATTGTCCACTTAAATATTTCTAAGATATTTCTTTATTCTTAGACAAGGGATTCCCTTCCGTGATTGGTCATTTCTATGGACACAGAAATTACGTCACCTAAAATTCCGTTTACGGCACATAGTAATGTTGTAATTCAGCTCTGAGTGTGACACTTAAGATTCAGTCCTACACTTCGCTGAAAGTGTGAGTAAGACGCTTGATAACTAACTTTTAAGTGCAGCTTTCAGCGAAGAATCTATTTACTCTTAAAGGCCTACTGAAATGATTTTTTAAAATTTAAACGGGAATAGCAGATCCATTCTATGTGTCATACTTGATCATTTCGCGATATTGCCATATTTTTGCTGAAAGGATTTAGTAGAGAAAATCGACGATAAAGTTTGCAAATTTTGCTCGCTGATAAAAAAAAGCCTTGCCTGTACCGGAAGTAGCGTGACGTCACAGGAGCTAGTATTCCTCACAATTCCCCATTGTTTACAATGGAGCGAGAGAGATTTGGACCGAGAAAGTGACGATTACCCCATTAATTTGAGCGAGGATAAAAGATTCGTAGATGAGGAACGTTACAGTGAAGGACTTGAGAGGCATTATTCGACGTATCTTTTTTCGCTCTGACCGTAACTTAGGTACAAGCTGGCTCATTGGATTCCACACTCTCTCCTTTTTCTATTGTGAATCACGGATTTGTATTTTAAACCACCTCGGATACTATATCCTCTTGAAAATGAGAGTCGAGCACGCGAAATGGACATTTAAAGTGACTTTTATCTCCAAGACAATACATCGGTGACACACTTAGCTACTGAGCTAACGTGATAGCATCATTCTCAAATGAAGATAGAAACAAAATAAATAAACCCCTGACTGGAAGGATAGACAGAAGACCAACAATACTATAAAACCATGTACATGTAACTACACGGTTAAAAATTCTCAGCCTGGTAAGGCTTAACTATGCTGTTGCTAGCGACGCTAAGGCTAATTTAGCAACTTAGCAACCGGACCTCACAGAACTATGTACTCTTCTCCTTTTTCTATTGTGTATCACGGATTTGTATTTTAAACCACCTCGGATACTATATCCTCTTGAAAATGAGAGTCGAGCACGCGAAATGGACATTTAAAGTGACTTTTATCTCCAAGACAATACATCGGTGACACACTTAGCTACTGAGCTAACGTGATAGCATCGTTCTCAAATGAAGATAGAAACAAAATAAATAAACCCCTGACTGGAAGGATAGACAGAAGACCAACAATACTATTAAACCATGTACATGTAACTACACGGTTAAAAATTGTCAGCCTGGTAAGGCTTAACAATGCTGTTGCTAACGACGCTAAGGCTAATTTAGCAACTTAGCAACCGGACCTCACAGAACTATGATAAAACATTAGCGCTCCACCTACGCCAGCCAGCCCTCATCTTCCCATCAACAGCCATGCTCACCTGCATTCCAGCGATCAACGGCGCGACGAAGGACTTCATCCGTGGGTTTGGCGGCAAGCATCGGCTAGGCGTCTTCTAAGTAAGTAGTCCTTGTTGTGTTGCTGTAAGTATTGTACTTAGCCGCTAAGACACCGATCGATCCCACCTACAACGTTCTTCTTTGCAGCCTCCATTGTTCATTAAACAAATTGCAAAAGATTCACCAACACAGATGTCCAGAATACTGTGGAATTTTGTCGAAGAAAACAAGAGGTTTTTCTATCGGGTCCGATGGGGTCCAACCACTTCCGTAGATTTTCTGACGTCACGCGCATAAATCATATCCAAAGGAGTTTTTCAACCGGAAGTGTGGCGGGAATTTTAAAATTGCACTTTATAAGTTAACCCGGCCGTATTGGCATGTGTTGCAATAATAAGATTTCATCATTGATATATAAACTATCAGACTGTGTGGTTGGTAGTAGTGGGTTTCAGTAGGCCTTTAAGTCAACTCTTAGCAGACTTCTTAGGAGTAATTCTAAGAAGCTTGATAAATACGGCCCCAGATGTTTAGGGATGGAATTTTGATTTCAGATGTGGCTTATGCACAGGGGTGCGATTTGAAGGCGTTAGTTGCACGTTTTTGGTGTAATATTAATACATTGGAAACACATTTTCCAAGTATTTTTTGCTTAAAATAAGACAATTGACAGAGTAAAAAAAATGCGCCATTGGTTTTTCAAGCTTGCATGATGATTTGGTTTAATGTTTACCTCGAATGTCCTGGCTGAGGATTGAACCTCTGCAACAAAAAGCACATAGATAGAAGGTGTAATATGTTTTCTTATTTTCTTAGACAGCTTGGGTGTTTATGCCACAAAGTTTTATTTCAACAACATTGCCACCTTTAAGTGGATGTTTTTCTTTATTTTATTTGCTCCTGATTTATATTGCTATTGGGAGACCAACTCTTCCCTCCAACTGCATCCAACTGCCAGTCGGCACATCTGACTGCTGATTGGTAAGCTGCTGCATGCGGTCAATTATTGTCACATTAGCAAGAAACTGCAGAGTGACAGAGCCAATCAATGAGCTTTGAGGCTGTCTAAAGTGAAACAGGCTTCAACTTAAGCAGCCGATTTATGGGGTGCCGAATGTAAAAGTTCAGTCACACTTTTCTAGCAGATATATTTCTCAGATTGAACTCACTTTTCTCAGATTTAGCTTATTTCATTCATTTAGATATAGATTTAAATGTAAGATTTAGCACTCACATTTAGATATAGATTTTAGATTTAGATTTAGATTTAAGATTTAGGTTTAGATTTAAGATTTAGGTTTAGATTTAACATTTAGTGCTCACATTTAACATTTGGCGCTCACATTTAGATTTAGATTTAGATTCAAGATTTAGGTTTAGATTTAACATTTAGTGCTCACATTTAACATTTGGCGCTCACATTTAGAATTAGATTTAGATTGAACTTTTAGGTTTAGATTTAACATATAGGTTTAGATTTAAGATTTAAGTTTAGATTTAACATTTCAATATAACATTTAGAGTCAACATTTAAATGTGATGAAAATTAGCTAGATCTTAGAAAAGTGAGTTAAATCAGAGAAAAGTGAGTTAAATCTGAGAAATATAATTGCTAGAAAAGTGTGACTGAACTTTCACATTCGGCGCCCCATACTGTTTTTCGTTTGTTGCCAGTGCTTGACTCGTCTCCATTTAATATATTACATTATTTTTGGATAATAAAAAGTGCAGGGCACTAACTTGTCCTGATCAATTGGGCTTTGGATCGTATATGAATTTTTCTTTCGAGTATCAGACCATTAATAGTATTTTACACATTTAGTAAATGTTCCCACATTAGCACTATTTTAACACTGAGAACTTATAAAAGTATTTAATGTCTTGCTTAGATAAATGCCTACAGAACACCCTGGGCCAGGAAAAAGTGTGGCATCTTGACACAGGAGCTCTTCTCTCCTTGCCACCCTGAGGTGCCCTTCCAGCAGTATTATGACTGGTGTGTCTTTGATGCTTGTGGGTGAGTAACAACATTATTACACAGTGTGTATTACTACAGTACATGTATGTGTGTTTCTGAGTGACACATGACGTCATGTCCAGTTGCTGTTTCCTCAGACTCAAACGCATGGTGGGCATACAATCGTATCATTTATAGCAGGAAGTCAAGTAAAGCTTTGTGAAAATGTCAACTATTGTGCATGCACTGTTTTACATGTATTCTTACATAGGAACACTTTTCTTTAGGAAACTTTCACCTGGAATGATTTGTGTGTTGCTGTAACGTGCCTGCTGTAATGTTTAGCATCGATAAATAGTCTTGTTACTAGTGCTGTTTCTGTAAACGATAAATATTTTGAATCAGATTAATCACACTTCTGAATTGTGACTAATCACGATTAATTACAGTTTACGGGTATTCTTCGCCAGCTAATAATGTGAAGTTCATGTTTTAATATTTCGTTAGATGTTTAAGTTGCTTCCCTGTTGTCCAACAATGTACTGGTAACGTTCTTGCTAATGGCTTCCTTAAAAAGGTGTTTTGCTTCTGGATGGTATTTTAAACTTGTTGTGCTTCCATGATAAGAGAATTCATTGCTGCAATACATGCAAATTACCTTGGTTATATCTACTGTAAAGTCTTGTCTAGGTGTAGTTTGATGTGAAATTTTCCAGTGGAGTGTCCTCACTCATCTTCAATAAATAAATAACGTTGGCGTAAAGCCAGGAAATCAATGACCGCACGAAAACACTGTAACAAAGCAGTCTGGGAATACGCCAAATAAATTAAAGGAGAAAGTAAGTAACTAAGTAAGTACGTTTTATTTATAAAGCGCTTTTCACAGATAAAATCACAAAACACTGTACAAAACATAGGTGAAGTAAAACAACAATTCAATTAAAACAACAGGGGAAACATCATAAAAAGGATACAAAGTGGATTAAAATTGATAGTTAAAAGGTGCATTAACTAAAAGCTTTACTAAAAAGAGAAGTTTTTAAATGTTTCTTAAAAGTTTCAACACAGTCAAGATCACGGAGGGACTGGTGCAAGTTGTTCCAGAGTCTGGGAGCTATAACCTGGAATGCCAGGTCTCCATGGGTTTTAAAACAAGTTTTGGGGATCTTTATAAGACCCTGGCCTGAAGACCGCAGGCTGCGCCCTGAAGAGTAGGGGCATAACAAGTCAGTGATGTACTGAGGGGCCCCACCATGCAATGCACAGAATGTCAGAACAAAAATTTTAAACTCAATGCGGAATTTAACTGGAAGCCAACGAAGACTGGATAAAGTGGGGTAATATGGACTGTTCTGGGTGTACCGGTCAAAAGTCTGGCAGCTTCATTTTGTACAGTCTGAAGTCTCTTTAGCATTGACTTGTTGAAAAAAGTGAAAAGAGAATTGCAATAGTCAATACGAGACGAAATGAACGCGTGAATGATCATTTCGAGATCCAATTTTGACAACAAATTTCTCACTTTAGAAATATTTCTAAGATGATAAAAACAGTTTTTGGTCAGTTGACGGCAGTGACCCTCTAAAGACATTGACTGATCAAACACAACCCCAAGGTTTCTGAGGTTGCTTTTAACAGATGCACCCAGATCACCAAGGGAGTTCTTGATCAAGGGATCTTTTTATCAGGAGCAATTATCAGAGTTTCCGTTTTGTTAGAATTTATCTGGAGGAAATTTGAGGACAACCAGTTTTTAATACAGGATACGCGCTCCAAGAAAAAACACAGAATAGAGAGCTCAGAGGAAAACCCTGGCTTCCTCCTGCTGTGGATGCAGAGTTCATGAATCACAAGAATTGCAGATGAAGCTCACCTGCCTTGTTGCTGTGCCCACAGCCACTGCTAAACAATGCAGCCTGCAAAGCAAAGTACACACAGGAAAACAGGCAGTAATACAAAGTAAAAAGAAAACATGTGCTTGGATTTCTCACTCCTAACTTATAGCTGTGACTCTGGAGGCGACTGTGAGTGTCTGTGCACGGCCATCGCCACCTACGCTGAGGAGTGTAACCGCAGAGGAATCTACATCCGCTGGAGGTCCCAGGAGCTCTGTCGTACGCCAACCTTTGACCTCTTTCAAACTCATCTGTCGGTTGCTACTTTAGTCGCCTCACTCTCTAACTGCATTTCATTCTTCCACAGCCCTGCAGTGTGAAAATGGACTAGAGTACGATCCGTGCGGTCCAGCTTGCTCACATTCGTGTCCGAGTGTACAGCCGAGTCCACACTCTCAGTGTGACGTCTTCTCCTGTGTGGAGGGATGTTTTTGCCCTGCTGGTACTGTCCGACATGGTAAGACAAGATGTTACAAAAAGCACCACTTCTATGTAGGTAGATCGAGACACGATTTTCAAACTAGAAGGATTACTTTCTTTGAATAATATTGTTACTTTTTTCCTCTTAAACAATAAGAAACCATTGTCATGCTTGTTTTTAATGTGTAAAACAAAAATGTGTTCTTTGTGTTTACATTTACTTCATAAGTGACGTATATGAATCATTTAGGATTGGTTGCCATGTGACAGTCATGTGACTATTCCAGAATATATACCAAAATGGCAGTTTATGGTAAAGCTATAGTTAATCTCCAAAATCTCATTATTTGCTATTTAAGTGTATTTTAAATCAATGTAACAATTGTAACGCTTTATTAGCGTTTCAAAAGTGGGATTTCAATCTTTCTTTCGTATATTTCTTCAATTTATTAATCAGAAACAAGCTATAGAAAAATATCGCTGTGTTGCATATTTTACATCTAAAATGTCTATAATTTACCAATTACTAATTATATTGAATAAAAATTAGGAATTAGTTTGACATTCAGCTTGTCACTCACCACTGTCTTATACACACATACACACAGTGTATGTGCACATTCTAAAAATCAACCCAAGAGAAGCAACTAACACTTTTCAGTCATGTGGTTGGTATGATAGAATATACGTTCAATGACAGCTCGCGTTAGTAACTAAACTTTTCCAAAATGCATAATTTATATTATTAGCTGACAACACACAAAGCTAATGTGTAATGGCAAACGTATACCAACTCTTAACTTGATGAATAATGGTCACAGTGACAAGAATACTTTGGAGGTGAGGTGCTTTCTTTTACGTAAACCTTAATGATACTAACTTTCCCAGTTTTTTCTTTTATTGATATTGGCCCTTTGTCAACTTCTTATACTGAACAGCCAGGACTGGTGTAAGAAAAAGCAAACTCCTGACTCTGTCTATTATTTTATTTTGACATTCATTAGTCGCTGAATTATCCATGCATCCATTTTCTTCCGTTTATATGGGTCCAGGTTGTGGGTGAAGCAGTCTCAGTAGGAAAGCATAGCTTACCGGTCTCCTGCAACCTCTTCCAGTTCCACCTGAGATTTCACCGCCTTTACCTGCAATCTTGCGCTTTTGGTCACCACCCACAGCTTGTGAACATAGTTGAGAGCTTTGCCTTTCAGCCTAGCTCTCTCTTCACCACCATGGTCCAGCACAACAACCACGACCACGTTACTGCTGAGACTGTGCCAATTCGCCTGTCTATCATGCGCGCCACCTTACCTCACTTGTGAACAGGATCTCAAGATACTTGAACTACTTCACTTGGTGCAAGACCTCACTCCCAGCCTGAAAACTGCAATCCACTTTTTTCCTGGCTGAGATCCGTTGCCTCATTTTTAGATGTGCTGAGTTTCATCCCAGAAGCTTTACAATCAGTACGCAAACCACCCCAGTAAATGTAGGAGGTCACAGCTTGATGATGCCATCAGTAATCATCTTCAAATAGCAGAGATGTGATCCTAAGAGCCTCAAACTAGACACCCTCAATGCCTTGGCTGCATAAATTCTGTCCGTTAACATTATAAACAGAACAAAGGGCAGCCTTGGCAATGTTTACAGTGAACCAGACTGGTCCAGAATGGCATGTAAGAACAAGGTCAAATGCTTTTTTCAATTCCATAAAGCACAATTGGACCGATTGGTCAAACTCCCATGCACCCTTCAGTAGCCTTGTAAGAGTGTAGAGCTGTTCCACTGTCCTATAACGGGAACGAAAATCACGTTGCACCTGCTATAGCTGAGGTTCTGTTAATGGTCGTACTTGTCTCTCCAACATTCTGGAATAGACTTTCCCAGCGAGGGTGAGGAGTGTGAGCCCCATGTAGCTTGGAAACACCCTCATAGCACCATTTTTGAAAAGAGGGGCCATAACCTAATTCAGTTGTACTGTTCCTGACATCCACACCTGTCGAAGTATCGTGTTCGAAGTCTAACCCAGGACTTCCTTTCAGAAGGAATCTGTACTACGTGCCCCAACCATCTCAACTGGTGGTTAATGGGAAGAAGCAGCATTTTTACTCTGAACTCTTTTGAGGTGACCAAACTCTTACAGTGAGTTGAGCCGCCCTGCGGTAGAAATGAACTCTGATATTTGTATCCGAAATCGCAAAGAGGAGATCCCACAAACTAGACAACCGCAACACTTTGGCTGCGCCTAGAATATATGTCCATGAAAATTAAGAACAGAACCGGTGACACAGAACAGCTATGGTGGCCAACGTTTACAATGAACAAGCTCGACTTACTACTGACAATGTGAACCATACTCCTGCTCTAGTTGTACAAAAAACGAATGGCACATAGTAGTTTGTGACGAGTCCTGTACCCTCAGAGACAAGGTCAGTTGCCTTTTCCGAGTCCACAAAGCACATGTGGACAGGTTAAGGAAATTCCTATGCACCCTCCAGTAACCTTGCATGGTTATAAAGCTGGTCCAGTGTTCCATGACCAGAATGAAAACCATAACCTCCTGTAGCTGAGGCTGTACTCTTCTCTATACCACTCTGGTATAGACTTTTCCAGGGAAGCTGAGGAGTGCTCTACAGGTGTATAGTTGTTAGACATCCTCTGGTCATCCTTCTTAAAAATGGGTGACCATCACCTTGGTTTTCCAACACAGAGGTACTGGTTCCGAATTCCAAGCAATGTTGAAGAGATGTGTCAACCAAGGCACATTCAGAACCTTTTTTTGACAACCTCAGCGACAGTGATAGACATGTCTGCGTTTTTGTCCTAAGACTCTGCTTTTTCCATGGAAGTTGTGTCAGTGGGGATGAGAAGGGCTTAGCTTTATTCCTTTCACCGCCCGATTATATCCTCAGTTGAGGTCAGCAGGCCTCCATGTCCGCTTTTGCAAAGTGTGGAAAGGGCACTGCTTCTCTTTTTTGAGGTGCTGTACCATTTTAAAAATTACTTTTGTTGTTTTTACCCTGCAGGTGAAAGCTGCGTTGTTCCTAATCAGTGTCCATGTGAATGGGAGGACTCCATGTTTCCACCTGGAACTACAATCACTCAACACTGCCAGAACTGGTCAGTTCACACCTTTAGTTAAAACTAAATTATGTGTCTTGTGTTGTTGTTGTTGTTGAGATAAACCAGCTGACTTTCTGCTTGTAATCATTTAGTTCTTGTGAGGATGGTGAGTGGCAGTGTGATGGCGTGGCTTGCCCTCCTCCTGCCCCATCGTGTTTGGAATCAGAGTTTTCCTGTGCAAGTGGGCGCTGCATCCCCTCTCAGTGGGTGTGTGACAATGAAGATGACTGCAGCGATGGCTCCGATGAAATTTGTCCATTCACGTGCTCTCCAGAACAATTCCGCTGTGCCAGTACACCCGGGTAAGACCAAACTCACATCACAAATAATGACAGATTAGTCCATCCATCCATCCATTTCCTACTGCTTAATCCCTTCGGGGTCGGGGAGGTGGGGGGGGGGGGCGCTGGAGCCTATCTCAGCTACAATCGGGCGGAAGGCGGGGTACACCCTGGACAAGTCGCCACCTCATCACAGGGCCAACACAGATAGACAGACAACATTCACACTCACATTCACACACTAGGGCCCATTTAGTGTTGCCAATCAACCTATCCCCAGGTGCATGTCTTTGGAGGTGGGAGGAAGCCGGAGTACCCGGAGGGAACCCACGCAGTCACGGGGAGAACATGCAAACTCCACACAGAAAGATCCAGAGCCCGGGATTGGACCCAGGACTGCTCAGGACCTTCGTATTGTGAGGCAGACGCGAAAACCCCTCTTCCACCGTGCTGCCCAGATTAGTATTTAAAGAAATTCCGCCAAATACTACAGTTACAACAGATACTGGAAATGTTGATATTGATCCAATGCCAAGTACAGTGGTTTTCATGCAACTCACTTTTCATAAGATTCACTTTTTTGCCTCAGTTAACTGTCTGAGTCATCCTTCAGCTTAATGTTGTCTGTAACAAACTGGTCCATATGCCCACTTATTATTCTACCCAACTTAGTGTCCAAACAAAGAATCCACGTGCTAGTTATTCAGTCTCTGTACAGTACTTAATTATACTGCGTATGATTGCAAAATATTCTACCACGAGACCAAAGAAAGTTGCGAGTACGTGCACTTTGATAAAGAAGGTAAGAAACTATGTCGAATTCAAACTTTTAGCTAAGTACAAAGGTACTTTCCTTGTATTTTTTTGTAAAATGTGTTTTGGGTGTCTGGAATGCGTTAGTTGGATTCACTTTATTTCTTATGGGACAAATTGCTCCAGTTTCATACAATTTGGTTTTCGTCTGACTTTTTGGAACGGATTAGAAAACCAATGCATTGCTGTAAATTGAGGGCCAGTACTATTGTTGCTGATACCAGTACTCTGGCCTTGAATATTTTGAGGATCATATTTCAAATGATTTACATTGCCATTGTCAGAGCAGGACTTTCTAAATGAAGCAAGTCATGATCAAGACCATTGAATGGTTTTGTGATATTGTGTCTAATTTGTTGATCATGATTAAAATTAAATCAAATATTTTAGGTAAATATTGTTTTTTATTACCAAACCTATTTGTGAACAATTTAACAAGATACAAATACAACAATCCAAGACAATGTAACATTATCAATAATATAATACCTATTTTTCCTTTTATCACATACAATTGTAGTCAAAAATGCAAAAATATGTTAACAAAAGCAAAAACTAGTTTTGGCTTTTTGGCCTCTAAAGCCTAACCTGACTCTCGCCAGATCCTTGTAGTTCGCTGAGCTCCACACAAGGATCTGGGACTTCTCAATAGGAGATGTAGCTCAGAAGGCGGGGTGTTAAGGTTTGCAGGGGAAGGTGACGGCAACAGACACTAGAGAGCAATGTAGCTCCATAGATTTATTAAATATATTAACCATATATATAATAATCAAACAATAGTAATATAACTAAGAAAATGGAGTGTGAACTAGATTCAAAAGTGTATGTGGTGTGGGGCTATGTGTGTGATTAGCTGTAGTGTGCCTAGTGTTGTGTTGGGCGAGAGGAGGAACAAGGCAGGAAGACAGTCCGTTGGGCAGGCAGATGATCCAGGACAGGAGCGAAGAGACAAGATCCGTGTCCAAGCGGGAGGTCGAGATCCAAGGGCAGTCCGAGGAGCAGGGGAACGACGACGAGGAATGACGAGACACACAGCAACGTCAAACACGGGAACGGAGGTCTGCAGTAGGATGACACGACAATGAAACACTGAAGGGAAAACAGACAGAGAGAGCAGGATTGCATCAAGCAGGACGTGGCTTATTGTACGCGAACAGAAGACTATATTCCGGCGCCGGCATGCCAGGTTGTCCAAGCTTATGAAGGCAGCTCCTTCATTACAGGCAGGTGTGCTGATTGCTGGTAAATTATTGCAGCTGGCGGCTGCTGCAGGGCGGAGACGCGCACGGCGCGTCCCTGGAAGTGCGCGGCCCTCGGCGTGTCCCGAGGTGCGACAAGAGCGCAAGGATGAGGACGCATTCTAATGCGCCCTGGCCGTGACACGGGGCTTTGTAAAAAAATCATTGTATGTGATTGGATGAACCACTTGTCCGTTATCTTGAATGACGTGCTACTTCAACCACTCACATCGAAATCAACTCGTGACGCTGATGAGAGAGAGCGACGCTGGGAAATCCAAAACAGAACAGCCGACATATTGGATAACGACAGTGCGAAAAGTTCTCTGTTGATTTTTTAAAGAATTAATATTTGTTAGATTCGACAAAACAGTTGCAATAACAGAATCAATGTCAGCACACGACTCGTCGCTGCGTGCCGCCATTGTTTGTTTGAACAAAATAAACAGTCCAGTTACGGTTGATCCAGTGTATTATGATCTGGGATATTCACTGACACAGGGACAGAATTGGAATTTCAGACGTGGGGGGGATACATTTTGCTTCAGTACAGGGGCGTGGCTTAAAGGGGGCGTAGTTTGAAAGGAATTGGATAATTCTGTCACAAAGTGTTGGTGACGAACCCCAAGATGCAGAGAAGGCAGGCTTGTTGCAGGAAAACATGATTTAATGTCCACAATAAGGAAAAAACACAAACCAGGAACTAGGAACAGGCAAACTGAAAACAGGAACCAGAAAACAGAAAAACTGGAAATAGCTAACGGCTAACAAGATCTGGCTAACAGGATCTGGCTAACAGGATCTGGCTAACAGGAAAACACAAAACAAGGAGCTGGGAGACTGCAAACTGTAAATAGCTATAGGAACCAGCCAACAGGAACAGCTTACCGCAAATAACGACATCGACGAGTATTAGCACGACAGGTAGTGATGACATCGACAAGTATTAGCGACAATACTCCAGCCCTGACTGGAGGACAAAGCAGGTTTAAATAGCAGCCGGCTGATTGACACCAGGTGTGGCCAGGTGCCAATCAGTCGCAGCTGAGGGGAAACAGCGCTCAGGGAGAAAAGCAGGAAATAACCAAAATAAGGGCGCTGACAGGAAATAAAGACAGAGGAAAAACCAAAACATAACACAACTGTCAGTGACAAACCTGACAGTAGCCTCCCTTCCGATAACGGATACCAGACGTTCTAGAAACCCCCCCTCCAAAAAAAAACTAGTCCAAAGTCACGGGAGGGTGGAGGGAGGACAAGGCGGTGGGCCGCCAGGCCAAGTGTCCCCGCGACAAGCGGGGAAGACTCAGGTGGCGACGGCGAGTTGAACGCCGCCGCAATTGGCGAGGCGGCTCGTCCGCCGGCGTGGGAAGACCCACCGGAGATAATGGTGGCGCCCTCTGCTGTCCCACCGGAGAGGATGGTGGCGCCCTCTGCTGGCCCACCGGAGAGGATGGTGGCGCCCGCTGCTGGCCCACCAGAGAGGATGGTGGCGCCCGCTGCTGGCCCACCGGAGAGGATGGTGGCGCCCGCTGCTGGCCCACCGGAGAGGATGGTGGCGCCCGTTGCTGGCCCACCGGAGAGGATGGTGGCGCCCTCTGCTGGCCCACCGGAGTGCATGGTGGCGTCTGCTGGCCCACCGGAGTGCATGGTGGCGTCTGTTGCAGACCCACTGGGGTGAGAAGTAGCTGTGCCTCCCCAGCTGCACAGCTACTCATAGCCCCCCCCTCAAGGGACGGATCCCAGACGTCCCCAGATAGGCCCACAGACGAAAGGGATGGGTGGGAGAGGGCTTGAAATGAGGCCGAACTATTCTTCAATTTAGCCATCATCACAAGAATCCTGTCAAGCCTCTTCGCCATCGAAATCTCTGCGGGGTTCGTGTTAGGCTGGAGTATTCCGTCACAAAGTGTTGGTGACAAACCCCAAGATGCAGAGAAGGCAGGCTTGGTGCAGGAAAACATGGTTTAATGTGATTTCTGTTATTTTTTAGTCTGTCCTTTCCCTCTATTTCTTTGTGGTGTACAGCCCTCTGTTCTTCAACTGTGGTTGTTTTTAAAAAGCTTTATACTATAAATAAAGTTGGTATGGTATGGTATGGTAATAAATGACAGAAAGTCACATTAACTGTCGCCAAAGTAGCTGATTGCGAACAAAGGCTGAATGCTTTCTTGTGCATATTTAGTCAATGAAATGTAAACACAAAAGTACATATTTGACCTTTTTATTTTCTTTTGACATCTTAGGGAAAGCTGAGCTTCCCTTGCACTCTTAAAGGAATCGCCACTGCTTCAACCCCAAACTAATCGTACATTGGTACCCTTCATTAGTGTCCGTAAACTTTTGGCCACAACTTTATATGTTGCTTATGTTTTTTTCCTACTTGAACTTGTCTTGTCATCCTCGTCCGGACAGAAGGGTGACACGGCAGTGCGAGTGGATTAAAAGAGACGTCGGAGACGCTTTACTGAACCAAAAGTTGTTTTATTACAAGCAAGCGTCACTATACAGGACTGCAGTTCCTGGAGGATGTCAAGTCAAAAATGAGGCACTCTTCACTTGGAGAAGCCAAACCATCAGTTTTATATTTCTACATCCTGTCTGTGTGTGTGTGTGCATCCTGACCATAAAGGGGATGTTTGTGTGTAAGTGACTGAAAAAAGAACATATGCCAGTCGTAACTTAGATGTTAACATCAAGCTAAACATGTAGCCTCTTCTCACGGATAGGGCCATCACCTTTGCATACCAAGGTCCAATTTTATTGCCTTTTCTTCCACGAGAACTAATCCAATCCACACACAAATGTCAGTACTAAAGGGCCCTATGTTATTATGTGCCCAAACTGAATTACATACTAGTTAAACTGGTGGTTTGCTTTCTCCTAGATGAATATTAATATTCACCGTATGCAAAACATAATATGAGTTAATTAATTCACTTCAAAGTGAAGTATCAAATGTGTGTTTTTCTTAAACAGTACTTTTAACAGAACATATGAGAAGTTTGTCCTTCTGCTCAGTGGAGCTCAGTAGTTAGCAGATATGAGTAAAGTCAAGTAAAGCTCTATTGTCATTTAGCTGTTAGTTACAAAAATGAGAAGGTGTTTCCTTAGGGATTGAGAAGAGGCATAATGTCAAAGAGCATAATGTAAAAAAGAGGTAATACACACAAACAGTTCAAGAAACAGCAGCAGAAACTGCAATTGACATGACTGACAAACATCTGTAGCAGCTCATATGATAGAATGGCTTCCTTAAGATATAAAGACAGTGGTTAAAAGTCAAACATTAATACATTAAAAATTAAAGTTAAAAATGTGCCAATAAATCCCCTTAGAAAACAGATGAGACATTTTACATTTTACCAGAGCTCCCCGTATCTCTGTCCGCTCGTAATGTTAACATCCTTTCCACCAGAATGGCTGCGTCTGAGATGTTGTCATGGAGCTAAGTTTCCGTGAAAGCAAGAACACAACAACTTCTCCATTCTCTATATAATGACATTAGCAATGATTCTATCTATATTTTGTTGAAAAATATTTGTCCATGTTAGCCATTCTTCTTTGTAGACCTCAACTTTTAAAGTGACTCAACTATCATCTTGCAGTGGACCATGTCTGAACTTGGCTTTGCGTTGCGACGGCCATCCAGACTGTACTGATCAATCAGATGAGGACTTCTGTGGACCCCCCACTCCAGTTCCCCTTTGCCCAGTGGGGGAATTTCAATGTGAGAACGGAAAATGTCTGTCATCCAGTCGTGTGTGTGATGGACGTCTGGACTGTGGCTTCGCTGACGGTTCTGATGAACGAGGTAACCGAAGCCTAAGTTGACTTCAAATGAAGCAAACTGTGTTGTAATTATTAATTTCTCGCTGCAGACTGTGGAGTGGTGTGTGATAAAGGGGAGTTCCTGTGTGCTGGAGGACGCTGTATTCTCTACCTCCATCGATGTGATGGCCACGATGACTGTGGAGACCTCAGCGATGAAAGGGGGTATGTTTTGTTTTTTTAACCAAATCCATCAAATCTATTTTATGCGGTCAGGGGAGGAGAGTGAAGCACAGGAAAACTAATAATAACATAAAATATACAGTAGGAAGGTTATTCATATGGCCCTGACTAGAGATGTCCGAAAATATCGGCCTACCGATATTATCGTCCGACCGATATTATCGGCCGATAAATGCTTTAAAATGTAATATCGGAAATTATCGGTATCGGTTTCAAAAAAGTTAAATTAATGACTTTTTAAAACGCCGCTGTACGGAGCGGTACACGGACACAGGGAGAAGTACAGAGCAGTTGCGTCTCCTAGTCAGAAGCTTCTCCCCTCTCCCACACACAACACAAGAGTTGCAGCACGACTGCAGCATGAGAGGTTTACTGGCGACGCTTGATGACGTCATCAAACCGCCGCGAGTGGAGCATAACAACAACAAGAATGTGTTGTTGCCGGTGCTGTAGCCGTGGCTAACAAGCCAGCAAGCTCGGTGACTGACTAACGACACCATGTCTATGGTTTGGGATTATTTTAAAGTGTCTCTGACGGAAATGACTGCAAAACGTTGGTTATGCAGGAGGAACCAAGACGCCTTCCTTTAATACGAGCAATTTGATCTCCCACCTCTTCAAGAATCATAAAGAGATACAGTACACGATGAATACAAGCGGAAGATGGATGAAAAACAAACACCGAAAAAAAGTAGTACCACACAGTTGTCGCTTAAAGACTCCGCCGAGAAAAAACAAAAACTACCCCAAGGCGAAAGCCCACGTTGTGGTCAGGGACAACACACGCATGTATGTCAAAAGCTACGGTGGGGTTTGGTGTGGCTAGTCTGCCCTGCATGGCTCACACTCTGCAGCGTGCACGGAGGTGCCCTGTCTCAACGCATCATTTCAGAAGCTCTGGCTGACTGCTAGGCCACTTCAAGCACTCGCCACTAGCTTGCCGCACATTTGTGTTACTCATACGAATACATTAGAGCAGGGCAGATTGAGCCCAGTTTATAATTTCCTGTTAAACAGTATGCCAGGCAGTCTTGCACTAAAGGAGGACTATGTTATTGTTTACTTTATTACTCTAGTATACTCTGGACTGAAGCTGTGTGCCTTCATTGTTTTTGTAGCTGTTGTTTTGAGGCATGTTTAAAAAAATAAATAAAAATTATGCACTTTGTGAAAGTCAAAGTATAGTATTTCCCATAGTTGTAGTGGGTATCAGGATTATCTCAGGGAGAGCATGTCCCAAATTCCAAGCTGCTGTTTTGATGCATGTTAAAAAAAATAATGCACTTTGTGACTTCAATAATAAATTTGGCAGTGCCATGTTGGCACTTTTTTCCATAACTTGAGTTGATTTATTTTTGGAAAACCTTGTTAATGTTTAATGCATCCCGCGGGGCATCACAACAGAATTAGGCATAATAATGTGTTAATTCCACGACTGTATATATCGGTATCGGTTGATATCGGAATCGGTAATTAAGAGTTGGACCATATCGGAATATCGGATATCGGCAAAAAAGCCCTTATAGGACATCTGTAGCCCTGGCACGTGAAACGTGAAGTATTCTGGGGGTGCGCTATCCACTTAAGCCGCCAGACTGCAGTAGAGTGTTAATTATCCTAAAATTTGTTTTTCTGCAATTCTAACTTTGACCACAGCGTCAGTTGCTATGTAGAGTAACCTGAGCGTGCAAACTCACACAAACTGGTTTGGCATGTGCCTGTTTTTGTTTCATGTTCCGGCTTAGATTTCTTAGAGTTTTTTATTTTTATTTAACATTCTTTTTCCTTTTTCTTTTTTTTTTTCAGAAAAAAAAGTTGGTAATAATGATTAAGCACATACAGCATACAGTATATGTTTGTTATGATAAGTGCTGACTAAAGTGTGACCAGTAGGCGGCAATATAGCAGATGAGCAGATATCTGTAAACTAAAACACAGAGGAAGAAGACAACTGTGTAAAGTTAAACTTTGATGTATAATTTGTGGATTTAATTATACAAATGGTAGTGTGACGGTTTAATGGAGCAAGTGATTGAGCACTTTCATTTTGACCTGTACCTCCTGCTGATTGGCTGCCAATGCTTGTGGCATATTCATAACCATTGCCAACATCATAAGGCACATCAAATGTCATTATCTTTCATGATCATTCATTAGTGGAGAGTATTTAAACATTTGACAATTTTTAATCCATTCAGTTGGTGCAAGAGGCTTACTAAAAAATTAAGACCAGGGGTGCCCAAACTTTTTGACTTCAGGGCCAAAGTGAAAATGTACCATGGACTACAGGCTAAACAACGATTTTACGCGTGAAACACAAATAGTCAATATGTAAATACAGTAATACAGTTCTTAAATTAGTGCAAATACGTTTGTAATATGGCATAATGGCAACTAGTTAACCTTGCGGACATGCCATTATTGGCTGTTTGAGCTTGAGAGAGGTCAGTATGAATATGTATTAGATTCGGGTCGTTATTTTTTGGTGGCCCAAACTAAAACCTTGCAAGTCAAACTTGGATGGCCTCACTTTGTTGTTTTGTTCCCAAGCAAAACAATTGTCTTTCATCATCTCCTGCTCGCTTGCTTCTTAGGTGTGTGTGCGCACAAACTGAATTTCAGTGCCCGGGTGACCAGTGTGTCTCTGCAGAGAAAGTGTGTGACGGACATCCAGACTGTCCATCTGGAACAGACGAAGCGGTCTGTCCAAGAAAAGGTGTAATAATAAGACCAATAGCTATTTTATATTTAATTTGCTCAACAGTATTGTATGTCTAAAAGGTCCTGAAACTTTTACAGTAACATGCGGACCCAACCAATTTGCCTGCAATGATGGCACATGTGTTGCCATGTCTATGCTCTGTGACGGAACACAAGACTGCCCGGCTGGAGAGGATGAGAACCGATCCAACTGCTTCTCTTTCATAACCCCACCTCCTTCACCTATGACCCCTACTTTGCTGAGTCCGGGTAAGGATATGACAGTGTGTAGAAAATGGTTAATGTATGAATATTATATTATACTAGGGTTGTACAGTATACCGGTATTGGTATAGTACTGTGATACTAATTAATCATATTCGGTACTATACTACCTCTAAAAAGTACCGGTCAGCCCCCCCCGTCGTCGTCACATCGTGTTGTAGTTGGTTTTATGAGCATGTTCGCCAGCGCACAATCACAGAGTACTTACAAGCAGACACAGTGTGTAGACAGAAAAAGGAGAACGGACGCATTTTGGCTTAAAAACTAACAATAAAGGTGAAGTTATAACACTGAAACGCCCTCAGAAAGAGCTTCTTTAAGACATGGTAAGCTAGCAAGCGGCTAAGGTCCAGCCGCAGTCAGCAGTGTTGTAGCTACTTCTAAATCACTAATCCTTGCCTCCATGGCGACAAATAAAGTAAGTTTCTTACAAGTATCATCCCTGCAGGACGAGGAATAGCTAAACATGCTTAACTACACACCGTAGCTCACCGGCGTCACCGCTATTGATGCCGTTCCTGAATGTAAACAAACGTCATTAGTGGATCTACACCTAACATCCGCTGTAATGATACCAAGTACAGGAGCGTATCTAGTCGATACTACTATTGTCATAACGTGGACTGTGGCAGGTTTTTTTTTCCCGAGATACAAAGAAGTTGGAGCGGACATGGCGTGAAGGTAAGGACATCATTTAATTTTACACTAAGAAAAGAACAAACAAAAGGCGCGCACAAGGCGGAGAACAAACGTGGCTATGAAAACAATACTGACACATGGACAGAAACTATGGACATAAAACAAAACTCGCTAGCTGTGACATGGAAAAACGAAACTTACTTGGCATGGCATGAAGCATAAACTATGGTAGCAAGCGTAGCATGCGTAACAGAGTTAATGTCGCCAGGACGACCAACAGAAAAAGACAGGCTTAAATAACAGTGACATGATTAGTGACAGGTGTGTGAGTACAAACGTGGAACAGGTGAAACTAATGGTTGCTATGGTGACAAAACAAGGGAGTGAAAAAGCAGGAACCAAAAAGAGTCCAAAAACCAAACAGCTCATGGCCAAACAAAAACATGATCAAAAGACATGACAACTATGATTTCATCAATATTTTTTTGCATCACAAAATCTTTTTTTGTCAAAAAAAAAAAAGTATATTATGTTTATAAACTTAGGATATATGTCCCTGGACACATGCAGACTTTGAATATGACCAATTTATGATCCTGTTATGACTTGGTATCAGATTGATACCCAAATTTGTGGTATCATCCAAAACTTATGTAAAGCATCCAAACAACAGAAGAATAAGTAATTATTACATTTTAACAGAAGTGTAGATAGAACATGTTAAAAGAGAAAGTAAGCATATATTAACAGTAAATGAACAAGTAGATTAGTAATTCATTTTCTACCACTTGTCCTTAATAACTTTGACAAAATAATAGAATGGAAAATGACACAATATGTTACTGCATATGTCAGCAGCTAAATTAGGGGCCTTTGTTTGCTTACTTACTAATAAAAGACAAAGTTGTCTTGTATGATCACTAATTTGTTTAAGGTCAAACTTGCAATAAGAAACATATGTGTAATGTACCCTAAGATTTTTTGTTAAAATAAAGCCAATAATGCGATTTTTTGGTGGTCCCCTTTATTTAGAAAAGTATCGAAAAGTATTGAAATACATTTTGGTATCCGGACAATAGGCGCCGATCCCGTGGGTGCTTCTGAGCACCTACGGACAATGCAGAGGACCCACGTAGGATTGATGGCAAATTCTTTCTCACCACCAGTGACGTGCTGTCAGGGGAGGCAAGTGAAGCGTGGCTTAACCATGAGATGTTCAAAAACGTGGTAATAAAATAAAATAGGTTTGAGATAGGCTCCAGCAACCCCCGTGACCCTGAAAGGGACAAGCGGTAGAAAATGGATGGATGCAAGTTTTAATATTTCTCTTTTGATCTATGCTTTGTATGGGATTTTGGTGTGGTTCCTGTATATTTTGATCATTTTCATGGTCAAAATGGAGGACATTCCGTGTTTCTTGATCAAAATAACGCAGCAGACGAGAAGTGAGGCAGACACAGGTAGTGCCTCCACGGCTACACACAAAATGTATTGAGCGTGTGCGTGCGAGGGGGCACGTGCTTTTTGCCACAGGGAAAAGGCAGGCCATGAGGCAGCAAAAACCTCTGCGAGAGAGAAGTGGGGGCTCTCAAGTTAGCAGACTCATGTCTCTCCAGCGAAAGCCAGCCTTTTTAAAAAAAAATTTAACTGAATTTATAACAAACATGGCATTTTTAGTAGAGTAAGCCAGCGTTTGTGGGCAAATATATTGTTTTATTGCTTGGAATGAAATTTCATTAAATGAATGTGTCTGCCAATATGGAGGATTATATACTGTATCCAAGATTAAATACTTCTCTAAATTGGACTTTAAGACAAAATGAATGTGATCATACAAAGTACGTTTTCATGGAGGATAGCTATTGCTGCTTCAGATACAAATAGAGAAAGGTAAGATACACTCACAATACTTGATTTATTTTGTCAAAAGCAAATGGGACCAAAAAGTATTTAATAACAACTTTATCAAATACTTTTTTTTACCCATTTATCATATCATAATATCATTTTTTTTTTTATGAAAGCGAATAACTCCCTTCTTTTTCCTGTTACTCTAATATGCAACCTAAATCAACAATGATTAGAGCTGGACATATGAATTTAAGTAAAAAAAATAAAAATAAAACCTCCAAAAGTATCTATGCCTCACCTGGTGTTTAGTTCACCGCACGTTACTGCTTCACCACCAAGCAAAAACCGCGCATGCTCAGAAAAGTAGCGTCAGTTTTACCGCCCGTCCGAGCACCCACTGGCAGAAATGTAGATCGGCGCCTATGATCGGGACAACACTAATCCAAACCACATTTTAAGTATTTTTATGGTAACCAAAGTAGAAAGTGGTTTAATGGCGCTACCTTCAGAGGGCGTTGTCTACTAAATCAATTTACTTAACATTTTTCACTCAAGTTGTAATATTGTATAAACATGCCCTTAATTTCCATTGAGGACACCGAGGTCACATCCTCTGTATTTTTTTAGGTGACAAAAAGACAATGATATGACTGACTGCAAACGGACTTTGCCACGATCTTTGGTTAATGCATAGCGCCTAAACCGCCAGACAACAACATAACGGAATGAAGTCCACGTTTACTTTAAACATATCCGATCCCAAATGTGTTGTCAACATAACATTAACATTAGATTATACCGACGTAATTTATGTTTGTTTCACCTAAACGAAATTGAAAAAACTAAATTGTGAAACGCTGACGGTATAATACTGTTGTCATGTCAGTCAGGTGCCGCGCAGTCCCAAACGCAGAACATGCCATGTGCGTAAAGCTTTGCGATTCGTGAAGAACCGCATGTGGAATGTACATTTTTGTATGACAAGGTGCTTCATATATAATTTTACCCGTAACGTATTCCTGGCCACGTCATGCTCTGTATCTGATTAGAATATAAAGACAGATTTTCTCCCCCAATCTACAGTGTCTCTCGTGGTGTGTGTCACTAGCACTTGCAATGCAAAGCAAAAGGTTGTGGAATGAAATCCATGCTGGCTTTGAAATTGAAGTAAAAATTTAACACTTATGTTTTAATTATTTTAACAGTTTAATTCGCTAAACTTAGGCATAGTATTAAAAAAAGTGGATTGATTGTTCATTGTCTTGCTCAAGATAATATTATTCATATGGTTCTATGAAACCCATGATTTCAGCCTTCAAAGCTTCTCTTGGACCAAATTTTGACCTCAGTATTTCTCAAATTCTAGTTACGGCCCTGCGTATAAATGCACATTTTGTAAGTGCAATATTTTACTGAAGAGTCTTTCTTTTAGTGTTGTCCCGATACCAATATTTTGGTAACAGTACAAAAATGTATTTCGATACTTTTCGGTATTTTTCGATACTTTTCTAAATAAAGGGGACCACAAAAATGCCATTATTGGCTTTTTTTTTAATCAAAAAATCTTATGGTACATTGAACATATGTTTCTTACTGCAAGTTTGTCCTTAAATAAAATAGTGAACATACAAGACAACTTCTCTTTCAGTAGTAAGTAAGCAAACAGAGGCTCCTAATAAGTCTGCTGACATATGCAGTAACATATTGTGTCATTTTCCATTCTATTATTTTGTCAAAATTATTAAGGACAAGTGGTAGAAAATGAATTATTAATCTACTTGTTTATTTATTGTTAATATCTGCTTACTTTCTCTTTTAACATGTTCTATCTACACTTCTGTTAAAATGTAATAATCACTTATTCTTCTGTTACCACAAATTTGGGTAACAATCCGATACCAAGTCGTTACAAGATCATACATTGGTTATATTCAAAGTCTTCATGTGTCCAGGGACATATTTCCTGAGTTTATAAACATAATATAAATTTTTTTAAACGAAAGAAGATGTTGTGATGCAAAAAATATCGACGTACTCATAGTAGTATTGACTAGATACACTCTTGTACTTGGTATCATTACAGTGGATGTCAGGTGTAGATCCACCAATTGCGTTTGTTTACATTGTGATGCCAGTGAGCTACGGTGTGTAGTGAAGCATGTTTAGCTATTCCTCGTCCTGCAGGGATGATACTTGTAAGAAACATACTTTATTTGTCGCCATGGAGGTGAGGATTAGTGATTAAGAAGTAGCTACAACACTGCAGACTGCGGCTGGACTTTAGCCGCTTGCTAGTTAGCCATGTTTTAAAGCACCTCTTCCTGAGGGCGTTTCAGTGTTATAGCTTCACCTTTATCGTTAGTTTTTAAGCCAAAATGCGTCCGTTCTCCCTTTTCTGTCGACACACTGTCTGCTTGTAAGTACTCCGTGATTGTGCGCTACCTAACATGCTTGTCTGCTTGTAAACCAGCAATGTCACGACGTGACGACGACGGGGGTGTGGGGCACCGGTACTTTTTAGAGGCGGTATAGTACCGAATATGATTCATTAGTATCGCGGTACTATACTAATACCGGTATACCGTACAACCCTACTTTCTTTTAAATTCTTCTGGATTGCCTAATTTTTACAACGCTAACAACTTGCTAGTTATTCTAGTTTTGTGTTAGTCATTAAAACAATTAACTCATTAAATCAGATTAATTACACTTTTGAATTGTGATTAGTCCTGATTAATTTCAGTAAATTACTTGTTTGCATAATTTTATTTCATTTTAAAAAACAGCCCGATACTTTTACATCTAATATTCAGAATCTCATACCGGAACGGTTTTTAAATGCACGTCATTTATTCGTTGCCAACAGTTTTATCTAAGGAACAGGCAAGGTTTATTTTGAAGTGGAATTTACCAGTGAGTTCATCAATCAGAGTCACCTCACTCATCTTTGCACTGACGTATTTTGACAGCTGACATATTGTTAACTGTATAACAAAATACTTTTCAGGTAACCATCCACACTTAAGGTAAAGGAGCATGTGCACTCAATATAAATTGTGTACGGTAATTAATCTGCATTTATTCTATATTAATGCAATGATTTTTTCTGTTTTCACTATTTTACTTTTCAAATAATATTTACCAATCCTGAATCATCACACGTTTCATCAAAGCGGCTATTGTTGTGATACTTAGTTTAAAAAATCTGTTCCTGGGCTCAACGTCTTTCAAAGATGTGTGGAGTTTGCATGTTGTCCCTGTAACTGAGTGGGTTCCCTGTGGGTTTACTTCGTCTTTCTTCCACCTCCAAATACATGCACCTGGGGATTGGCAACACTAAATTGACCCTAGTGTGTGACTGTGAGTGTGAATGTTGTCTATCTATTTGTGTTGGCCCTGCAATGAGGTGGCGACTTGTCCAGGGTGTATCCTGCCTTCCGCCCAAGTGCAGCTGGGATCGCCCCAAGGCGAGGGACAATTGGTAGAAAAAGAAAATCTACTGAAGGGACAAGTTTTGAATATTCAGTGTTTACTCTGACCTTCCACTGTCTCTGCAGCTTGTTGGTCCTATGAGTTTGAATGCGCCACAGGAGGGCAGTGTGTGCCTCAGGCTTGGCACTGTGACGGTGAGACGGACTGTTTGGATGGTAGTGATGAGCAGCCGTGCCCATCACTGTGTGGTCCTGGTCAGGTGTCCTGCCTGAGTGGGGACCAGTGTGTGCGTTACCAGCAGCTTTGTGACGGCCACAGAGACTGCAGAGATGCCTCGGATGAAAGTGTAGACAACTGTGGTGAGTCGCTAATGAATCTCTTAGTTTATGCCCAGTTGCTGCAAAGACCAAAGCAAGCATTGTTTATGGTTCTTTACCGTTATAGGCTCTGCCCGGATACCTCCCTGCCCAGACAGCTTCTCGTGTGATAATCGAACCTGTGTCAACATGACTAAAGTGTGCAACGGATTTCCAGACTGTCCCAAGGGCGACGACGAGTTGGTTTGTGGTGAGTTCTCTCAAGGTTCTGAGACAGTCTGAGAATTGTACAGATGAAAGTGACCAAGCTTAAATAACATGCTTGTGGTGCAGGAAAAAATGTGTCACCAGCACCTCCTGGTGGTAAGAATACTACTGTTGCCTGTCCAGAATTCACCTGTCTTGATGGCTCCTGTATCCATTTCAACATGGTAGGTGTTCTTTTTCTGTCTGTTTTCTATTCAGACAATTAAATGAGACATTTTCCAACGTCCTCATCTAACAATTAGAAACATATTGTAGTGATGCACACCAAAACAAAACATAGCGGTCTTGATTCCCATTAATGTGACTTATTTCTAAATGAGAACTTATTTTATTTACTTATTCAGCTGCCTCGCAAACACTGCTATTTCCATGCTGTGTCCCTTATTACTCACTTTTCCTACTCCAGTATTGTGTGTTTTACTAATCAGCATATACATGTCTCTGCATATTCATGAAGACAAACATTAAATGGATTGTGTGCAATAGTTTGATCATCAATCTCAATCACTATCATAAAAACTATTGTTTCAATCAAAATCTCACTGGAGTTACGGTAACTCTAAAGTATCTTGAAATGCAATCATCTAGCTCCCCATGTTGTTACCCAGGTGTGTAATGGTGTTGGAGACTGCCCGGACTCCTCATTGGCACCATTTGGAGGCCCTACAGACGAGCAGGGATGTAGAAGCTGGAGCTCCTGGGGTCCATGGAGCCCCTGCAGCACCTCCTGTGGTACAGGCTCCATGAGCAGGCACAGATCGTGTTCTTCAGGAGATCTTTTGCACCACTGTCGGGGTCAGGATGTCCAGAGGCAGCAGTGCTTCAACACCACCTGCCCTGGTATGGATGAGGAATATGTTCAATGTTTGCTATCTGTTTGAGGTGATGGTGTGAAGCCGTCATCTAACTACAACAGTAATTGGCCATGACACATGTGCATATCATGTTTATGGACACTGCGGGAGAGTCAGAAAGTGACCAAAAAACACAAAATGCAAAACACGTTTGGAAATACATATGATTGTTGTTCTTTTGCTTCACAACCAAAAAATACTGAGCCACCTATGAGTGCTTTTGACAAGAGTTATACGTATTTTCTTTCGGTCAATAAAAATGTCTAATGAGATGAGAAAAAATAAGTTTTGTCAATAGTCTTTTCTTTTCAGGTCATCGAGAGAGGTCTGAATATTTGCAAAATTTAAAAGTAATGTTGCTGAATAGGCAACACAGATCCATCTTGCTCCATCTTCTTATTCTCTGGCAGACCAGGAGCCTCAAGTAACTAGAGTTGCGTGGCGTTCCTACTAAAAACAAATATATGTTCAGAAAACTACGTACGCTAGTAAACATTCAGATGTATTAAAGTACAAGCACAAAGCTAAGCACATTTTTTTTAACATTGCAATCAACTTGAAATTGGTTCCAGATGTGGGCGTGGCTTGGTACACCCAGGCCACGCCCCGCCCCCCCCAAAGATGCGCAAATCATAGTGAAAGTAGCCATGTGCTTGAGCTTGGCACGGTTTGACCAATCACTAGTCAGTAGGAGATGCTTCTTTCTGGTGTTTTGAGTTTTTGCCGCGTCCCCGAGAACTGAACACTGACTGAAATAAAAAAAAGAAATTGTCGTGTCAGGAAGAAGGTGAAGAATAATAATAATAATATTATATTAATAATATTCATATTTCTTTGATGGGCACATCAATCAGTCTAAGGGCGGAAAGTTGGCACTTATTTATGTGAACTGTTACCCAGCATCACCTCTTTGTGTTGCTAAAGTATCCACAGCCTGTAGAAATGTGTGTAGGTCAGCCAATAAGTTGGCCTGATGCAGTGCACAAATCCAAATCAACGTCAGTTTTAGTACATCTCATCTTTGCCGTGAAAGACGGCGTACGACTGTTTTTTGTGCTTAAGCAAGCTTGTTACATGAGGGCCCAGATGCTGTGTTAAGACAGACTGTGTGTTATGACAGACTAGATTCACACAGTCCAATCATGTGTTAACGAATGAGGGCCAGCAGGTAGCACCAAAAGTATTTGTGGTTAGCTGCCACAAGTAAATTAATGTATGGAAAACACTGACGTCTGAGGAATATGAAACATTAACTATCATATCTGGACACAGAAAGAAGGATTTTAGACCTGTGAAATAATGTGTCTTCCTCTTCACCAGTTGATGGTCAGTGGCTGCCATGGGTGACTTGGTCAAACTGTTCCAGTGGTTGTGGAGGAATCCAGGTCCGACACAGAGGCTGTATCCCCCCTCGAAATGGAGGCCGAGACTGCTCCCAGCTCCCAGGTTCATCCAATCTCAACATGGAAATCAGTAAGAGCTGCCTGGTATAAATAATACAGTTTAAAAAATAGTAAAATGACTTATAGAGTGAAGGCATATCTTTCATCATTATCATTTGATATATTGTCTGTTGCGATAGAGTTTTGTCTTTATTGTGTTGTCATATAAAACATATGGAGACAAATATATATGTTTTGAAAGCATCAGTTAAGGTCTCTATGTAAGGCATGATTATAATAGATCTGTATATTGGACTGCGGTATATCTTCAAGTAGAGTTTGTCCCCCGTATTGACGCTGTACTTGTTTCACAACATGCACAGTCCATAAGGCAGTGGTGTCAAACTCAAGGCCTGGAGACGGAAGATTTTATTTCACAACATGTTATTTGGTCTGCAAAATCTCAAAAATAATGCCTACTACACCAAATATGAAATACAGTGGAGCCTCGATTTATGAACTTAATTAGTTCATTAACAGGGTTCCTGAATCCAAAGGTTCATATAGTGAAGCAGAGTTCCCCATAAGAAACAATGCAAACATGAGTAATGGACAAAAGTCCCTATTTTAGTAAAGTTTTTACACTGTAAACACAATATAAGTGCTATACAGTACTCTATATCAAACAAACATAACAAGGAGTAATGGATCAACTTTCTATTTAATAACAAGCCAAAACAACAAGCTGAACTGTTTTGTATACGCTGTTATGCCCACAAGCATACACACACAGAAGCCACCATGGTGCACTCCCAATTTTTCAAAATCACAAAACTCCTTAACTTTAACAACCATATTAATACAATAATAAACATTTAAGAAAGTAAAATCCACCCACATAGAGCAGACAAAAAAGAAGCAGACAGGGTGAGCAAAAGATACGGGGCTTCTCTCTCCCCACCGCCTTCCGTGTGTGTGTGTGTGTCTGCTCTTGTGTTTCTATGAGAGAGATACAGAGATAAACAGTGTGTGTATAAGGACCGCAAAATGCCACCCATTAGCAGACATATTATCTGGCGTTTTGTTTCACAATATTATGGAAAACCAACTTTTCTTACCTTGTGATACCTGCTGAGGTACCTACCTAGTTATTGGAGAGTTCCGGTCGGACAGTTTTTCACGGGACACATTTCCGGCGTTGTTGCACTAGTGAGCCACGGATGAGAAGATGCTGCTCCGTTGTTGATTGAAGTAAAGTCTGAATGTCATTAAAATAGTTAGCTCCATCTTTTGACACTTGTTCCACTCCCGTCTTTGCACGCTACACCGCTACAACAAAGAAGACAGGGAGAAGACGCTGTCGAAGGTGAGCCACGTAAATAAGACCGCCCACAAAACGTCGCATCCTGAAGCGACTCTCAGAAAGCGACTTGAAGATGGTCTGTTAAACATAATCTATGCAACATTTTGACTAAATAACCACCATTACATGTTATGTAGACCACAAGGAAATGGTTTAAATTAAGAAAAAAATCAAAACATGACCCCTTTAATGCACCTTATAATCCGGTGCGCCTTTTGTATGAAAAAAGACCTGAATCATCGGCAGTGCGCCTTATAATCCGGTGCGCCCTATGGTTCAGAAAATACGGTACTTTTTACAAGAGCTTTCAAAGTTAACATAACGTGTTAATTAATTACCCAAAAAATGTCTTTAATCATGTAATAAGGGCGGATTAATCATGCAATTTATTTTGAGCACACATGTTCTTTTACCGTGACCGTGGATGGTTACCTGAAAGGTGCTTGGTTATGCAGTCAGTGATCAGGTCAAAATTCACACAGAAGGTACTTTAAATAAAACTGTGAGCACTAGGGATATGACGATACAGTAGATACTGCGATATTGCGGTTTCAAAGTCTTCAAAATACTGCCGTGAGGTGTGACGATTTCAAACAAAAATTTAGTGAGTGTAAATTTTTGTCACTTAAAACAAACTCAACTGTGAGTTTAAAAAAAATATCTGCATGAAACAGTGGCTGTTCCTGCACAATGATTTTAACTTAACGATACATGTTTGTAGTAAGATTTTGATACTGTTGCATCCCTCGTGAGCAAATAAATTATGCAAGTAAAACATAAAAAATTTTAAAAAATCATATATGACGTTCTGATGATAAAAGTACATTTATTTGATTTTTTAACATATTTTTAAATGATGCAAGAAAGTAATTTATGAGAATTAATCAAGATTAATCACAATTCAAAAGTGTGATTAATCCGATTTAAAAAAAATATCTTCTTACTTCTTCCACATAATTTAAACGCAATTTACAAGCAAATATTTGTTTCTTTTGAAAAAAAAATTACAATATGTACAATAATTGTATGCATGACTACTTCTCATTAATTATTTCAAAACTAGTTAATTTAGTAAATTTGTTTGAAATTGGAATTATACACAGTGGAAATATATACTCATGATGTGCTATATGCCAAGTCATACCCTGTTTTGGTCATAGGTTTGTGTTTTGTTGTGTTTGGTTTAGTTCCTGTCCAGCGCTCTTGTTTTTACTTCCTGTTTTATGTGTTGCAAAAAATGACTTTATTCCTGCTTCTGAGCGCTGGCTCCCATATCCGTCCTTGATTGGTAGTCCCAGGTATCATTATATATGCCAGCCCTGGCCGTTGAACAGGGCTGGTTCATTGTTAATGTTTATCTTTGGTTTGTTTCATGTGCTGTCATTACGCTGACAAGCTTGTTTGTTACCTGATGAAGTTTTGAGTCTTGTGCACTCCATAGCTGCACTTGCCTTCTTTTGACATTAAATATACTTTTACTTGCACAGCGTTTGCAGTCTTTTGCATCTTGGGATCACATGTTGACCGAACTCTGCCGAGACAAGACAGAATGTACCTGCCAACAAGTGATCTTGGAGAAGGCTACAGCATTACAAAGATGACAGATTTTAAGAGACAATTTTTTTTAAGGCGTGGGGCTGAGACAGATATGGGGATCAAAGGGCCATCTGGTCTCGATAGATTCTTTGTGGCCATGTGACAACAATCCTGCACGTCAATCGAGGCTGGCGGAGGCGACACGCCGTCACAACATGCAGCTGACTCAAACTCCTTGGCTGATAAAGTTTTGTACCAGCTCACATCCACTTTCTTGTCGGCCACCAATGTGGCCAATTCGTGGATGCCTGCCTCACCAGCGGCACCCTGCATCTGGATGAGAATTTCTTCTTCTCGTCCTCCTCTTTGCCAGTTGCGGCAGCATTGCACCCACCACTGCCACCTAACACTCACCCGTTGGTTTCAAGGACCTCCTCCATGTCCTTCCTCCACCCTCCCTTGTTTTTGCACTTTTTTTTCTTTTGGGGACTTAAACATCTGCAATCGTTTTTATTAGGGTGGAGCTCCTGTCACGACCTGTTGACAACGGTCTGACTTAATCATGTTTTTCCTTAATTTCTGTATTTGGTTCCTGTTCAGTGATCTTATTTATTCCTGCCGGCCTCCACCACTTTGATGTCCGGTTGAAAAAGTCATTAATCGGTTGACTGTGGATCTGATACAAAATATGGCCCTTCTAATCTTGCGAGATTTCTGTGATGGCGTAATACAAAGAATAACGTTCTCAATCGCAACTGACAGCAACAGAGCAACATGGCAGACAGCACCAAAATAGTTGACAAACATTGCACCCCTGAATATTAAATCTAAAGTGTGGTAAATGTTCGGATTGTTTTTTAAAAAGAATGGTCAGTTAGATAAAAGTATAGTCATTTGTAATGTTTGGAAAGCAGCGATAAACTAGCGGCAGCATGACTAATCCGAGCACTCACGTGTTGTGATGGCATTAAGACCCTCAAGCGGGCGATGTGGGAGCTAGGGATGCTAATGCTAGCATAGCTACCATCTGGCAAGACAAGGACATCCATCCATCCATCCATTTTCTACCGCTCATTCCCTTCGGGGTCGCGGGGTCAGCTACAATCGGGCGGAAGGCGGGGTACACCCTGGACAAGTCGCCACCTCATCGCAGGGCCAACTCAGATTGACAGACAACATTCACACTCACATTCACACACTAGGGCTGATTTGAAATAATTTTTGCCCCAACTTAGCCACAACTTTGCGAGCATCTACTACACCGTTCATTGTGCTAAAGATAAAGTCATAGCTGCACAGTAACCAGAATAATGGCACTATGAAAAGTATTTGAGCTTCTACACTAAAGCTGCTGTTTAGTATATTTGGTGGCACTTGTGTTCCTGTGGTATTCTAACACCTCTACTTGATACACAGCTTGCTTTTCTATGTCATTTATTGTTGCTACCTGAGCAAACATCAGTAAAGACATGGTAGCTTTTCCAAAACTCTTTCGTTGACATCTTCTTTTCCTAAAGTTTATGGATTGCAATGCCTTGAAGTTGATAGTTCTACTATTTTCTCATAATAATCACATGACATTACTCTGACATTATACAAAATCCATTTAATTTTCATTTCTCACCATGCATTCAATCGCATCAAATTGTAATCTTTTAAAAAGTATGGTTAGTGAATCGTATCGTAACCTATGTATCTAGATGCATATCAGATTGCCATTTAAGGTATAAATGCACATCCCTAGCAAATAGTCAGTAGTTATTGTGCTGTTTGGTGAAAATGATGAAGATAACAATACTACAACACATTTCAAAACAATTTTCTTTGACTCTCACTTTTTATGTCGACAAAAGTGTTCACAACCTTTGTCGGCGTCGACTTAAGCAGGCAACTTTTTAGTAATAAGAAGAACACTGTGGACCAGGACTTGATGGGTTGGTACACTAAGATAGGCTGTTTATATAAACAAGACCGACTTAATCAAGTTCGACCATATGAAATTAATGCAGGGTCACGAAAGTAATATTATGATGAGATGTTTACACACCTTTATTGGTTATTATTAAGCCTGTGGGACACCTTTACTCTGGCGTGGCCTGCGATAAAAATAAGTTTGACACCGCTGACTTTAAATAAATACTAATTACTGTAATTATTGTAACTAAATCAATTTCCCCTCTGACACTATTTTTCATACACATTTGAGATAACTGCTGAGCTTACGTGGTCGGGCCACATTGTTGAGTGTGTCAATGTTTATGTTTCAGGTTTGGTAATTTTGTCCTTTGTATTTTGTCTTCAACTCCAATTTCTCTTAACATTAATTGTAATGTGCCGGTAATAACCCAAAATGCTTTTTTACAATTTATTTTTCTGAAATGAACAAAATGAGTCCCTCTGTCTTCTACAGTTGCTGAGGTGTTGAAAGTGCTGAAAGTTTTGTATCCCTGTTTTGGGCATGGAACCATGTTTGGTAACTTCAGTGGGAATGAACAATGGGTCTTGCTTTAGAGCTGAGTTAAAGTGTCCCAATCAACCAATAAATCAGTAATTCAATCAGTCAATCAATCCATCAACTAACCCATACCAACATTTCACAATAACCTTAACCTAATCACAAAGCCATTCACCCATAATCCATCAAATCACACACAAGTTCATCAACATTTTGTAAAAACAAAAAAATAAGCTAAAAGCTGTCATTTTACTGTTTTGCAGACTTGGTGTTCTGCTCTCATCATGCTTCACAAATGATTCTGGAACCTGTGTGGTTGAAGTCTGATTCCTTTGAAATAAAACAAAAAATGGTGTACTTTCTGTTAGGCTTGTAGAAGTACTATAGCCTAAAGGGTACCTATGATGATTCTAATCTACATTTAACACACTTCCTTGTGGTCTAGATGAGAGGTCTTCAACAGGAAGTTCACAATCAAATTTTTTGTCGATTACTTTTTTCAATATTTGTTTTGTATTTCCCCAAATTTTTCTACAAATGCAGGTCAGGTTCCCCATGATTGGCCAAGCGCCCATTTTCAGCTAAATATTTATGTCTAAACGTTACCTATTTTGCAAAGCTAACTTTTCTTACCTATTGGTACCTGTTTCTGTGAATTTGGGATCTGCATAAGTCCCGAAAATTTGAAATCAAACCATGGAGGCATGGCGGAGATATTTATAAAACAATCTTGCCTTCCTTCATGCTTCCTCCAAATGAGCCATTTAGAATTTGTGACGTTTTCCCAAGCGTGACGTCATAAATGGTAAAGTTTTACCCAAAGAACTTTGCGTGATTCCGCCATTGTAGTCCAACTTTGTCGCCAATAAGTTCCTTCTTTTTCTCTATCATCTTGTTGTGGGACAGACTGGCTCGTACATGCACATGCAGCCTCCGCTGTTGCCATTTCTAATACAAAGTAGCGTACAGTTCTAACTTATCTGTCAGCAGTGATGGGCAAGCTACTTGGAAAATGTAGTAAGTTAAGCTACAAGTTACTCTCAATTAGATGTAGCTAAGCTACAGGGGAAGCTATACCTGGAGAATTGTAGCAAGCTACACTACAAGATACACGGCAAAAGTAGCTTGCTACATCAAAGCTACATTTAGAGGCATTTATATCTATGAGCCCACATGTATAATATCAGTGTTAATGTAACAGAGTGTACAAATGGACCATATAAGGGTCCATTACTATTAACTTGGGCTGTCAAACGATTGAAACATTTAATCGCGATTAATCGCATTTTGTTCATAGTTAACTCAAAATTAATTTTATATTATAAATTAAGGTATCATTTTTAATCATTAATAGGTGTACCCTAGACAGGTAATTTTCATGGGGGGGGGGGGCTATACCAGCTGTAATCGGTGATATTTCTACCTGAATTGTTATGTACGTGAGGGTTGGAAGGAGACGACACCACGAAGAGCTTAAGGTTACCAGGTTTATTGTAACCTTTGATGATTGTGTGGGATGTGTATGCTACTCTAAGTGTTGGTTGCAGGATTAAGTGTAGAATTAACCATGTAAATAATTCAAGAGGATGTTGTACATGCGTGATGGATGAAAAGTTCGTCTGACCAAGAGGGTAGGCACAAGGGAGATCCAGGGACAGGCAGGTGGTCGAAGGCAGGCGGCAAACAACATTGTCCAAGTCCAAAACGAGTGATCAAGGATTGAGGGAGGCAACTGCAAGGAGAACAAGGGACGTCAGTCAACAAGACAAAAAGGGGCAAAAGACAAAAGCAAGGCGAGGACAACGAGAGGGAAGCCATAGACGTAATGCTTACTACAAGAGTTAACGACGTTCCGCCGTTGGATCAAAGGAGTGACTGGATCTTATGCTGTCCTCTTGATTGCTGCCTGGTGCGCAGATGAAAGACAGCCTGCAGCTGCGGCGAAGCGTGGGCGTGGTGCGCACGGCGCGTGCGGGGGCGTGTACTGGCATGCTGCCAGATAGAGTGTGGGAACCTGCTGCGGAAGAATCTTGGGTTCGCATCCGCGCCGTGACAGTACCCCCCTCCTTAGGCGAGGCACCCGACGAGCGTCTGAGGGCCCCCGGGTTGGCGCGGTAGAAGTCCTCAAGAAGAGAGGGGTCGGCAAGGTAGGAGGCCGGCACCCATGATCTGTCCTCCGGTCCGTATCCCTCCCAGTCGACCAGGTATACCAGCCCCCTACCCTGTCGACGGACCCTGAGGATCTTCTTTACCGTCCAAACCGGGTCACCGTCATCCAGGAACCTAGGTGGCGGGCGGGGTAGGAGTAGGGGGAGATAAAACGCTCTCCGACACCGGTTTTATTTGGGACACGTGGACCACAGGGTGTCGCTTGACCGAGGGTGGGAGAGCCAATTTAACAGATGCCGGGTTGATTATGGAAAGGATGGGGTAGGGACCAACAAAACGGGGAGCTAATTTCTTTGACGGTACCTGAAGGCTGAGGTCCTTGGCGAGCAACATGACAAGTTGTCCCGGCTGATAGGATGGGGCCGGGATGCGATGTTTATTGGCGCTGCGGCACATCCTTTCAGATGCCTCAACCAGTGCCGTACGGACGGCTCTCCACACCCTCTGACACCTCCGGATGTGGGCCCTGGTTGAAGGTACTGCGATCTCGAGCTCCTGCTGGGGAAACATGGGGGGTTGATAGCCCAAAGAGCATTCAAATGGAGACATACCGGTGGCGGAGCTCTTCATGGCGTTGTAGGAGTACTCAACCCAAGGAATAAACTTGCTCCAGGATGTAGGTTGACGTTGTGCGACACATCGGAGCATGGTCTCCAGACTCTGATTGGCCCTCTCGGCCTGCCCGTTGCTCTGGGGGTGATATCCGGACGTGAGGCTGACCGAGGCCCCGATCCCTTTGCAAAACGCCTTCCATACCTTCGAGGTAAACTGGGGCCCACGGTCAGACACAATGTCCATCGGAATTCCGTGTTGTCTGACGACGTGCAGGGTGAGGAGGTCCGCCGTCTCGGAGGAAGAAGGCAGCTTGCGGAGTGGAACGAAGTGGGCTGCTTTGGAGAAACGGTCGACGATGGTGAGTATGGTGTTGTTACATCTTGAGACGGGAAACCCCGTAACGAAGTCCAAAGCGGTATGTGACCACGGACGAGCAGGGATCGGCAGAGGATGAAGGAGGCCGGCTGGAGGTCGATGTGACGGCTCACTGCGAACACAAGCGGTACAGGCGGCGATGAACTCACGTGTGTCGGCGGCCATAGATGGCCACCAAAACCGTCTTCGAATGAAGGACAGGGTCCTTTGGAACCCTGGATGGCAGGAAAACAAACTGGAATGCGCCCAATCCAGAACCCGGGATCGAAGTTCGCGATGAACAAACAATTTCCAGGTGGTCCGCCCCTAGGTCCTGGACGAGAGTGAAGGGCGCCCTTAACCAAATCCTCCACCTTCCAGGATACCATCCCCACTATACAAGACGGAGGAAGGATGGTTTCGGGGATTGATGGGTGGATGATCTCTGCCATGTGCACCCTAGAAAGTGCGTCCGCCTTCTGATTCTTGGAACCGGGTCTGTAAGATAGAATGTAGTCGAAACGGGAGAAAATTGCTGCCATCTAGCCTGACGGTTGTTGATCCTCCGAGCTGACCGGATGGCGAGAAGGTTACTGTGATCTGTCAGGATCTGGAACTGGTGCTTTGCCCCCTCAAGCCAGTGTCTCCACTCGGATAAGGCCTCATGGACAGCCAGTAGCTCTCTGTTGCCAGCGTCGTAGTTAAGTTCTGCTGGAGAGAGTCGCCTGGAGAAAAATGCACATGGGTGGAGAAGGTTATCGATCTTAGAACGCTGCGAAAGTATGGCCCCTATCCCAGAGTCCGAAGCGTCCACCTCGACCAAAAAAGGACAGTCCCAATCAGGGTGGACGAGGACGGGAGCAGAGACAAAACTGGTCTTGAGGCCTCTAAAAGCACTGTCGGCCTCAAGGGACCACACAAAGTTAATTTTGGACGAGGTGAGAGCGTTTAAGGGTGCGGCAATTCGACTAAAGTTTCGAATGAATCTCCTGTAGAAGCCTGCGAATCCCAAGAATCTTCTGAGTTCCGTCCTAGATGCAGGTTGTGGCCAATCCAACACGGCCTTGACCTTCTCGGGATCGGCCTTGACATGGCCCCTTTCGACGATAAAGCCAAGAAAATCCACTGAAGAAGCGTGAAAACGACACTTCTCTGCCTTGACGAAAAGCCTGTTCTCAAGGAGCCGCTGGAGGACGAGACAAACATGCTGCTGGTGCTCTTGTGGGTTGCGAGAAAAAATTAGGATGTCGTCTAGGTAGACCACAACGAACTGGTCCAACATGTCTCGGAGGATGTCATTGACCAACATCTGAAACACAGAAGGAGCATTGGTAAGGCCGAAGGGCATGACCTTGTACTCAAAGTGGCCAAGGTGTGTATTGAAGGCCGTCTTCCATTCATCACCCTTCTTGATCCGGACCAGGTGGTAAGCATTGCGGAGGTCCAGCTTGGTGAAGATGGTTGCTGGGGCCAGAGGTTCGAAAGAGGAGTTGAGCAAAGGTAGCGGGTATTTGTTCTTTATGGTTATGTTATTGAGATGTCGGTAGTCGATGCATGGCCTCAACGATCCGTCCTTCTTGGTCACGAAGAAGAATCCAGCTTCCACAGGAGATCGAGACGGGGTGATGATTCCGGATGCCAGTGATTCCGTGATATATTCCTTCATGGCCTCCTTTTCGGGAAGAGACAGGTTGTACAAGCGGCTGGAAGGTAGGGAAGCACCGGGGAGCAGCTCAATGGCGCAGTCATATGGTCTGTCAGGAGGAAGAGATTGAGCTTGTTCTTTACTGAAGACCTCCGCTAGGTCGTGGTAGCATTCCGGGATGGAAGCTAAGTCAGCCTGGTGCTTGTTGGTCCTAAAGGGTCTGCTAGGGGCGGAGGCTGCTTTAAGGCAGTTTGCGTGGCAGAGGGTGCTCCATGCCATAATCCTTCCGGAAATCCAGGAGACATGTGGGTCGTGCTGTCTCAGCCATGCTCTTCCCAGAACCACCGGAGCGACGGGGGCCTCCAATACCCAGAAGCGAATAGTTTCCATATGGTTCCCCGATAAGGTGAGTAGTAGAGGCTCCGTGCGGTATTTAATGGACCCAACGGACGTCCATCCAAGGCTTGGGCTGGAAGGTCCTTGTCAAGAGACACCAAGGGAATTCCGTTCTGTTGGGCGAACCCGTAGTCCATCAGGCTATCGTCAGCCCCAGAGTCCAAGTATGCCTTTACTGCCACCCTTCTATTGTTCCATGTTAAAGAGGCGGAAAATAGGATGCTAGGGTTCCCTTGTCCCTGGGGGAATGTTGTGTGGCTTACCAGGATCCCCCCTTGCTGTTGCACCCGGTCTCTAGGTTGGGAGGGGCAGTTGCGGATAATGTGTCCCGCCTCACCGTAGTAGAGGCAGAGATGCTGCCTCAGTCTTCTTTCCCTCTCCCCCGTCTCCAAACGGGTTCTTCCCACTTGCATGGCCTCGGGTGCTGACATCGCTCCCTGACAAGGAGGGGATCTTTCTCCGTAAGACTGGAAAACAGGGGTCGCTCACGCTGCAGGAGGTCTCCTAGCGCCTCCACGGGCTCTCTCGGTTGATCGCTCCAAAAGTCTCTGGTCGTACTGCAGTGCCAAGTCAATGAGGGCTCCACAGGAGGTTGGTCTGTCCCTCAACAAACCGTCCTTGATCTCCTCTGAGAGTCCTCGACGAAACGCACTCTGGAGGCCCTGTCGTTCCAGCCGCTGTCTGCCGCAATGGTCCGGAACTCCAGGGTGTAAGCTGCCACCGAGCGAGTTCCTTGCTGGATGGTGTGCAAGCGTCCTGCGGCATCCCCCCCATCCTTGGGGTGGTCGAATACGGCCAAAAATTCGGACCGGAAGACTGAGTAGTCGGTGCCGAGGCCTAGTGAGTTGTCCAAAGCTGCAGTACCCCATTTGAGAGCAGGTCCGGCAAGCAACGAAAAAACAAATGCAATTTTGGCCCCATCGGTAGTGTAGCGTGAGGGTTGGTGCAAAAAAATTAACTCACATTGCACCAAAAAACCCCTACAGAGCTCAAAATCACCCTCAAAAAACCTAGGGCTAGCAATCTTGGGCTCCTGGCTAAGGGAAGTGCTACCAGAGCTAGTAGCTGGTGTAGCATGCTGTCCTGTTACCAAGTCTTGCACTGGACTGGGGCCTAGCTGGTCCAACTTAGTATATAACTTGGTGAAAGTTTTCTCAAAATTGTCCTCTAATGCCATAAAACGAGTCTGGTGCGTCTTAAGGACTGAGCACATTTCCTCCAAGTCCGGACTTCGTGGGATCCGAGCCTGGTGAGCGAGACTAGGCTGGGGGTGTCTTCACCCCTTGCCTCTGATGGCTGCTGGTTAGCGCCTTGCATGGCAGCTCCCGCCATCAGTGTGTGAATGTGTGTGTGAATGGGTAAATGTGGAAATACTGTCAAAGCGCTTTGAGTACCTTGAAGGTAGAAAAGCGCTATACAAGTATAACCCATTTATCATTTATTTATTTATCACGGGTACAAGTGGTCGAAATGAGTTTCCTCCGCCGGGTGGCAGGGCTCTCCCTTAGAGATAGGATGAGAAGCTCTGCCATCCGGGGGGAGCTCAAAGTAAAGCCGCTGCTCCTCCACATCGAGAGGACCCAGATGAGGTGGTTCGGGCATCTGGTCAGGATGCCACCTGGACGCCTCCAACCGGTAGGAGGCCACGGGGAAGACCCAGGACACGTTGGGAAGACTATGTCTCTCGGCTGGTCTGGGAACGCCTCCAGCCAGAAACCCCTCTTACACCCCACCCCACCCGACCCTCATATTCCTAAACTGACGTACTAGCATTTCTTTAGGCGCAAATATCACAGAATAACATTACAAAACATCTCTGACAAGCATGATCGTAATGTAAGACATTTTTAGTTTGTTAATGTCAGGGTTTCCCCTAAATTGCTAAAATACCTGTGGCGGTGGGGGCGTGGTTAGGAGCGTGGTCGATGTGACATCATCACTTGATTTGCCAGGTGGCATATATTCTTTAAAAAGGCAAAAACATGTGAATATATATTTAATTCAAATCTGTTATTATTAAGTATAGTTTTAATATATACTATTACAGGGATCAATAAAGTAATTTATATTATATTCTTCTTCTATATTTTATTACATAATTTTGTTTTGTTCTATTTTTAAATTGTTGCTGTTTATTGAACTGAAATTTAAAACTTTTTTTTTTTTTAGATTTTTCCAATCCTTTTAGTCACTTTTTCTTTAATAAAAAGGACTGGCAACAAATCTAGCATCTATTTTTGGTGTTATTGGAGACTGCACTCGTGTTTCGAGACTCTGTTTAGATACTGTCGCGCTATGTCCGTGACGAAAAGCGAGCCTGACATCACACTTGCTTCACGTTGCCGGGAGCCTTTCTCTCATTAAAAGCCAACAGTGTCATCTTAAATTGTGAAGATCGCTGTTCGCGGGCATATCTCAAATATATTAAAGTACCAGTACCTCCACAGCGTGGACACGCTGCCTCCGATCCAGACAACCCCTTGCCTGTAGGTCACGGCATCACAACATAGGTTTCGGGAGCACAGTGATTAAAAGTTAGTCTTTTTCCGGCCAAATTTTCGGTGCATCATTTGTCAATAGTGCACAAATAATAAACTATATATAACCATTCATACTGTAACTACCTACTGGTGTAAATGTGTATGCAAGTGCGTTATGGTGGTCATTTTCTCATGGTCTGTGAACACATCGTGTCGACGGAGAATGATAAAGTGTTGTGTGTCCTAAAGTGAAGCACGGAGGCAGATGTGTGTGAACGGAGGAAATACCTGTTGGAATTGGGCCCGTTGTTAGCATAAAATTGGACTTTGTTTGTTTTCTCCCAGACGCTACAATACGGTATGACTTTATTTTGTTAGGTGTCTTGACATGTTTTGATGTCGGTTCGACTGTTTCTCTCTAAATGTTAGGTTATCACTGCATCTTAACCGTAATCTGAATACGGAAGTGAAGCACCACCCACCTCTGAAAAACGCGCACAGCAGGTTTTTACTGCAGAGATGTAACCTCTTCTCAAGAGTCCTTTCTTGTCAGGAGAACAACTTGCCATGACTTTTAACCTGATATTTCCATGAGGCAAACTTTCCTTTGTCCATTTCTGCTCACTTGTGGCTAATCAGCAGCAAGTGAACTGCAGCCAAGTTCCCCCCGTTGCTGCACAGCCCGGGTGTCACAAAGAAAGTGTTCGCGTTAATCACCCGATAAAAAAAAAATTGTGCCGTTATTGAAATTTATAGTTAACGTGTTGTTATCCCGTTAAGTTTGACAGCCCAACCATTAAGTATCTGTCATTTAGCTGGGGACACCCTACAACTACCTCTCGAGGTCCCCGTACCTCACTGTATGTATTTATTTAGTTTGCTTTTTCTTTGGCTCACCCCTATAATTGTATTCATTTTCTGTACCTACAGTAAAAAACAGCATCTATCTATATCTTTACAAAAAAAAACAATGACTTGTGTGTTGTTTGGGAACAGTTGGTATGGTTTATGTGCAGTAAAACTTTTCATGAACTCAACTCATCTTAATGTGTGTTCCTAAATTTGTGTTGGACGTCTTAGATGAAGAGAGCAGTTATGATTTTGGTTTACAGAGGAACGAAAAACTGGGGAGCACGGTGGAACAGCGGTTAGTACTGTGAGCCTCACAACACGAGGGGTGCTGGGTTTGATCCCCGGGCTCGGGGTCTTTCTGTGTGGAGTTTGCATGTTCTCCCCATGACTGTGTGGGTTCCCTCCGGGTACTCCGGCTTCCTCCCACCTCCAAAGACATGCCCCTGAGGATAAGTTGATTGGCAACACTAAATTGGCCCTAGTGTGTGAATGTGACTGTGAATGTTGTCTGTGTTGACCCTGGGATGAGGTGGCAACTTGTTCAGGGTTTACCCCGCCTTCCACCCAAATGCAGCTGGGATAGGCTCCAGTACTCTACAACCTCGAGAGGGACAAGCGGTAGAACATGGATGGATGGACAACTAAAACTAAGGGTTTCTCTAAACACATACATTTGTCTTATTATGACCAAGGGCACGCATTATTGTGGGCTTCCTGGAAGTCGTCTTCATCACTCAAGGAAAAATCTAATCTGCGGGAAAGAATCCCTCTGCCATTTTCAAGCATGTCTTTTTTTTTGGAGTCATCAGCTTGAAGCGTCCCTCTGTCTCTGACTCCCTCGTCGTCTTGTAACATGAGTGTGAACGTTATCATTTTACTTGCTAGTTTTGATGACCCGCCTTTTCTTGTCTCTGATTGGCCAGTCCGTAATGTTTCGTCCAAACCTTAGCCAATTGTGACTCATCATACGAACAACAACCAATCATCATGGATTTTCTACGTATGTATGGATGTTCTTATTCATCCAGGTCATTGTATTTTCTCTGTATTTTCTCTCTTTGTAGCTCGATTCAAGATACCTAGCTACGTAGGTCTAAAAGTAGCTAAGCTACAGGAAAAGCTACTCGTTAAAAAAAGTAGCTAGGCTACCACCAAGCTACTGGAAAATGTAGTTAAGCAACAAAGCTTAGCGACATGTAGCTTGTTACTGCCCGTCACTGTCTGTCAGTAGACTCCATATGGAAGCGCTAGAAACTACAACATGGCTGACAGGGGGAAGACACAGTCGAAGTGGAGGCACGTAAATAAGACCGCCCACAAAACAGGGCATCCTGAAGGGACGGTCAGAATGCGGCCTTATGATGATCTGTAAAAGATAATCTATGCAAAATGTGGCCCAAAAACACCTTAACATGTCATGCAGACCACAAATAAGTGCTTTAAATGCTTTAAATCATAACATTACACCATAAATGGATGGTTTTGTAACATGCCAAAAAAACACAACCAGAAGATAAATAACCCTATCTTCCATCTCAAAAACCACAAGATATCAAGGTTCCTTTAGGACCAGTTTCATTTAAACACAATTGTATACGATATATAAGTAAAGCGACCTTGGCCTGGAAAACGTTGAAGATCCCTGGTTTAGATAATAAATCGAAAGTGCTTTGGTGTGAATTTTGCGCCACATCCACATTTTTGACTCCCTTTATTGGTACGCCTGGAAAACATTTTGTTTTGGGCGGCTGTCTTTTTAGAAGCAAATTCACTTCTTCACACTCAGCCCTCTCAGGCTTACTGACCTTGGTTCTTTAACCCGCAAGCCAATTTGCTGGTGCGTAAGTTACGAGTAAACGACAACTTATTTACAAAAGTATCAGAATTTCTCTTTTGAAATTGTATACTCTTTAAATATACATCTTAAAGACATCACCATTATTTTTTTTCCAGACATGGTCAAAAACAAACTTCATAGCAAATCTCTAATCGGTGCTATTGTGCTCATGCCACGGTTAAATGAAAATAATACTTTTTCCACGTCTATATTGATGTGGTATGTAAGTGCAATTATATATAGGGCAGTGAATGTAAACAGTGGCATAAAAATACACATTGTCAGTAGCAGCCATAGGAAACAACATGGCATATTAACAGAACTACCATATGTACCGAAAACGGTTTAAAATATGTGTTTTGTTTCGCAGCAAAGTCCGGTTCACACGTACTGTATTTCTGCGAGATGGAACCTGATAAATCAGGTGGGTTTAGCAAGGAGATGTGAGCAGAGCTTTTTGGTCAGTCTGACCTCCTAAGGATAAAAGCTGTTTGTCATTCTGTAGTTTCTGGCCCGGATTTACCTGTATCTCTGATCAGAGTGCGGCAGGTATAATTGTCCATATGCTGGATGCGGGCAGTCTTTTAAGATGCTTTGTGTTTTGCGCAGGCAGCGTTTGGTGTACACCGTGTAACCATCTGGGAGATCAGTCCCAATCGTTTTTTCAGCTGTTTTCACCACCCTGTAAATCACCTACTGTTTAGATTAGGTGCAGTTCGAGAACCACACCTCTGCAGTGTACATAAAGAGTCTGCCCAACTCTGTTTCAAAGTTGGTAGAAAACTTGGAGTCCTGTAGTCACATGAGGGGCTTTTGACCAATCGGAGAGAAATAACAGAGGATCTTTTAAATGATTGATCAAAAGCCCCTGACATGACCACAGGGCGCCATGTTTGCGACCAACTTTGAAACCGAGTTGGCAATTACTCTCTCTATACACAGCTTTCTTCTATACACCAGCAGACCATACGTCAGTACACTCTGTATTGCACAGTTGTAAAAAAAATAAATATTTGAGACTCTTTTCAGCTTCTGGGCATTTCCTAAAACCGTAGTGGTGTTCCTGTCCGAAGAAAGATACCTCAATATTGTCAATTATTCACTCTATCCACCACCTCTCCATATATGGTGAGAGGTGGATAGTCAGGATGAATTTAGTTGTGAAAGTCCACAATGATATCTTTTTTTATATTAAGAGCCAGGTTGTGGTCTTCACACCACTCTGCCAGCAGTTAAACATTTCTCTGCTCTTTTCACTGCTGTTTATGAGGTCAAGCACCGACATTTCCAAATCTGATTATGTGGTTAGCTAGGAGGAAACAGTATAGTCATGTATCTATAGTGTGAGGAGAAAAGGACTGAGCACACAGCCCTGAGAGTCCCCGGTATTGATGTAAAAAGTCCAGCATCCAGTTGTTAGGGGTTCAGGCCATTACTTACAGATTTCATTTGTGGTTCAATAACGGCAAGTATTAATGGAGGGATAGCATTATCTTTCAGCAGCGTTAGCGACTAATCCAAATTTGTATCATTTTGATCTATTCATTTCTGCCTGGTTCTTGCATTTTTAGAAAAGCTAAACAAAGCCGAACAAACATTTTGTTGAAGCCATTGCTTCACGTTCTAGCACTAAAGTCATAGACAGCAGAGCAGTACATAGCTTAAAGCAGAGAGAAAGAAGTAGAGGGCTGGCCGAGAGTTCGTTGCCCGTATACGTGCATCCGGCACACATTGAGGTCAATGTGCTCCCACCAGTAAAAAACACAACGTTCAGATGCATCCAAATTTGCGTGCAAGCTCGCGCTCAAACGCGTGAATTTATGATTTGATTGTTGGTATTGTTTAAAACGGGTATCCAACATTGTAACAACATTTATAAATTAGAAAAGAGGAAATTCATCATGGGTCCCCTTTAAATATTTTCCTATTAATTATCTCTATACTGCTTTTGGCGTTTTAACAACTAAATTGTTTCAGTCTACAATCTTGTCCCTGAGGTCCTTTAACAGCTCTTCAGTCTTGCTTGCTTGCTTTATTGGTCTATATCTTGTTGTATGCATCTCTTTACCATCTACAGTATTTTTTTCATGGTGACTGACATGTGCAAACGTGCAGCAACAAACAAACGCTCCAAACACAGATACGACCCAAAATCAAAAACACAGAAACGTCAAACAAATGCATGACAGAAGTTAGTCAAGCTAACAGGGTGCCAATCTGAGGGATATATTAGGTTTAGTTGTAGTTTGGACCCCAAGATACAGCGAATATATTTACTAAATGGGAAAAAGCACAGAAAACACTGTCTTTAAATGCATTCCCAGTATGTCAGGGAGGAGCAGCCAATGAGTCTGTGCTAAAGGAGAAAAGGAAAAACTAAAGGGCACGGGTAAATACATAATAGCTGGGACTCCACAAAAAAACAGGGAAACAAACTGGCACAAATGGTTGTACTTGTATAGCGCTTTTCTATCTTTTTTTTTAAGGAACTCAAAGCGCTTTGACACTATTTCCACATTCACCCATTCACACACACATTCACAAACTGATGGCGGGAGCTGCCATGCAAGGTGCTAACCAGGACCCATCAGGAGCAAGGGTGAAGTGTCTTGCTCAAGGACACAACGGACGTGACTAGGATGGTAGAAGGTGGGGATTGAACCAGTAACCCTCAGATTGTTGGCACGGCCACTCTCCCAACTTCGCCACGCCATCGCCCCCATGGCATAGTTACGAGGCCAGAATTAAGACAGAAGCTAGTAACCAAAATTCAATAAGAAACTTACTGGCAGGAAGATGATGAGCCAACTTCCAGGTTAAGTAGGGTGTTGATTGGAGATCAGTAGGTGTGATTCGTAGGTCCACCCATTGCGGAAAAATATAATACACAAAAAAAGATCAGAAGCAGCAGAAAACAAGCAACAAAAGATCTGATGGCACGTATAGCGTGGCAGTATCACCCTGTCTTCAAGAATCGCCATCGAGCGGCTTACCTGACTTTTCAGAAAACATACGATAAAAGTCAGACAGAAGAGAGGGATTGAGAAGCAAGGCTTGACAAACTCAAGAACGTACCAATACCATGTACTGGAAGTCACTGCTCCTTCTCTTAACGTCCAGTTTACTACTGACCAGGAAAGCAGGATGACGATCAACCAGCTGAGGAGGAGACACTGTCTGGGGTTTGAGTTCACAAACTACTACTGGCTGCGACTGGGGAAACACAGCTCCCTTTTGCATTTGCATTATGTTGTGTTTTTTTGGTTTTGAATAATTTCTGTCTTTGGACGTTGCTAAGCGTTTGCAGAAATACTGAATATTGAGCACATAAAAGACCCACACCAAAATGGGGGCATGACTTCCATTTCCCCCCCACTTAACTGCATCAACTTGGTCATTGTTTCAAAATGAACAGGTTGGTTTTAATATCAATTTTGTAACTATGAGACTTCCTCACATTTATCACCTGCTTGCTTCCATTCCAGAGCCTTGTCCTGAGGACGGATGTTCCAACACTAGCTGTCCAGCAGGCCTGGTGAGGCACAAGTGTGCTCCCTGCCCACTGTCCTGTGCACACATCAGCAGCGGGACGACCTGTGATTCCAAAGCACCGTGTTTCTCAGGTCACTCCAAGAAGGCATTCGGGAGATAACTTATTTGATGACAAATTTAATTTCATTTAACACAATCTACTGTAATGTGCAAGTGCAACTCAATAAATAGTATGCAGACACAAAATAAACAAATTAAATGAATGTACTTATCCAATATGATTCTAATAGACTTTTATGTGCACCTGTATTTCTGCAGGTTGCTGGTGCCCAGAAGGCCAGGTAATGAGCCACACACAAAAGTGTGTGATACCAGAGGAGTGTGTGTGTGAAGTGGCAGGTGTGCGCTACAGACCAGGCCAGCAGATGAAGATGAACTGTGAGATTTGTGTTTGTGAAAAAGGAAGACCTCAAAGATGCAAACCCAACCCAGACTGCTCTGGTGAGTTCTACAATGTCAAGATCAACATGGATGTCTGAATTTAACATCATGCTTGCACCTTAGTGCACTGTGGATGGTCTTCATGGTCTGAGTGGGGGGAATGTTTGGGACCCTGTGGGGTTCAAAGTGTCCAGTGGTCGTTCCGGAGTCCAAACAACCCCACCAACAATGGAGATGGGAAAACATGTAGAGGAATCTACCGGAAAGCACGTCGGTATGTAGCCTTATTTTTATTAAATCTATTTTGACGTGCCTTTTGATGCTTGCAGTAGAGACGCTTTTTCTGTCAGGCGTAGATTACAGTAAATTGTCATGGCTCCATAATTCATAACCCGCAAAGCAGAGGTGGGTATCCAATTTTTGAGGAACTTAAGTCCTGTGGGAGCCACTGAAGAGTATATTGTACTGATGTTCCTTCAAATCATAATAGTACTGGTCATACAAAATTAAGATTTGTTTTTAATCCATTATTGATAACACCCAATTTAAATCAAAGCTTTCATACAATTTTCAAATGTTTGTTGTATTTACTATGAGTCCTTGATCATCTTACCTTTGACAAGGTTGTTATGTACAAAGTTACAGTTCTTATCAGAAATCGATTTTGCATTTTTGGCAAACATACAATCTTGTCACTCTCGCATGTGTTTTTCTTCCGTATTTGTGTGCCCTCAGATGTCAGACTGAGCCCTGTGATGAGTGCGAGTACCAGGGTCAGTCCCATGCTGTAGGAGACAGGTGGAGGTCCGACTATTGCCACCTGTGTCATTGCCTGCCCAACCTCACGGTGCAGTGCTCTCCCTACTGCCCATATGCTGACACTGGATGCCCACAGGTTGGAAAAGGCTTGTTAATCTGAAAGTCCTCCTGTGTCTAAGAACCGTGTGCTTGTAAACATCCATCCATCCATTTTCTACTGCTTGTCCCTGTCGGGGTGCGGGGGTGTTGGAGCCTATCACAGCTGCATTCGGGCGGAAGGCAGGCTTACACATGGACAACAATATAGAAATATCATAATATCGATAGACGTATCAACAATGTAACAGTATAAGCAACTAGAGGGATGTAACGATTAACGGTATAAATCATAAATTGCGGTAAAACTACATATGGTTAGCAGTACCGGCCGTTTTATATTAAAATGCTAAAAATAAAAAAAACATGCTTGACAACTATGATCATTTCCAACCCGGTTGGTGCTATAGCTTGCTTTCTAGCTTAAATGCCAATAATAATACAAGACACACTAACGTCTTTGTATTGTGTGTCCATTCATTAAATATACTTTTTCAAACTAAAACTTAGTTAAAATATTTCAGTGTTTGTAAAAATATCCATCCATCCACTTTCTACCGTTTGTCCCTTTCGAGGTCACGGGGGTGCTGGAGCCTATCTCAGCTGCATTCGGGCGGAAGGCGGCGTATACCCAGTCGCAACCTCATCGCAGGGCCAACACAGATAGACAGACAACATTCACACTCACATTCAACCTCTATTAAACATGTGAGAGCTCGCGTATATAATTTTTTATTGTTTTACTATTAAAGTTCATTTTAAATTATTTGCATTTTATAAAGCAACTATTTTGACTGTATTTATCCAATGACTATAGAAAAATATCAATATCATCTTTTCACCTAAAATTGCTATGGACAGTCTTTTACAATTGCAAAAATGCAAATTTGACACTAAATTGGAATTATTTTCAATAAATATATGTTCTTTGATCAATTCTAAGTACATTTGTGGTATTAATTATTTTCAAATAAGTAATACATATAGTATGAACAATAAATTGTACTGTATATGTAACATAATCACACATATTTGACTGTGCGGTAATTAGTAGTATAATAAAAACCATCATGATTATTTTACTTTAAATTAAGGCTGTCAAAGAAACGGGATAATAACAAGTTAACACTAAATGTGATTTTTTTATATTATGTGCGATCAATATGGGCGCTCCGGCCGTGTGGAAAAAGGCTGCAGCACAAGTGGGAGCAAACACCGAGCAGGAATGGACAAAAATAAGTGCACAGTGAATGGCTAGCAACAAAGCTCGCAGGTGGCCCAATTGCCAAATGGGTGTCAATACACCTAATTCTGATTTTTTTTTTACTGTCATTGTAGTTTTTAAAGTAAGCCTGTGTCAGAAATGGATACCATGTGTGAGAGAGTATGTTAGTTTGTGTCTAAAATAGTGTGTGTGTCTGTTAAAGAGTGTTTGTGTCCATTTTGTATTAAGTTGTTTGTGATAAATAAAGAATAATGTTTATATAACAGCATTTGCACAATATTTAAAATGATCTGTTCAAAGAACACTTATGATCTATATAATCTATTTCAGATTATTGCAATTAATTATGAGTTAAGGCCAGACAAAATGTGATTAATCAAGATTAAATATTTTAATCCTTTGACAGCTCTACATTAAACACACATGGGTCTCAATTCTTATGGGTGGAAATGTGCTTTCAAATACAGATATAACAACATATAAACCATATACATGTGTTTTTTTATCTTGATTATTCTTTTGTCTGCTAACAATAGCATCCTTAATTGCACTAATGTTTGTTTGTGTAGGGCCACATTCTAGTGCCTGGAGAGGGAGACACATGTTGCTACTGTCAAGGTAAAGTTGGTATTTCGGCTTCTCCTTGTATTTGTTGCTAACACATTGGTACCTCCGTTTTCATTAGTAATCTCTTCGGACAAAAACTGAGATGGTATACAAAAACATGGGCAACAATTTAATCGAAAATTTGATTTTTTTGAAAGTATGGCGTACGAAAACGGGAGTACTACTCCACTGTACATTGAAAAAATAAATATGCATATTGCATACTATGTATAGTATATATTGCTGAACACAGTATTTTCTCCATTAATCTTTAATTATAAACCATAGAAACCAATGAAACTTCTGCAGTGACAATAGTTCCATACACAACAACCTCCAAGCCAGGAGAAGGCATCACCCCTCTCATTCCCACCTACCCACTGCCTCCTGGTGGTCAGTAACTTCTTCACACCATGTAGTTTTTGCAGAATGTTGTACTTGCGTGAATTTCCAATAATTCCATTTTCATCTTATTTTCCAGATGAGTGCTGGTCTCCTTTGGGTGTTCAGTTTCTGCCGCCCTCCAGCTTCCAGGCTTCCTCTCAGCAATCTGGTCACCCCCCTGAGGCAGCTCGCCTCCACGGCTGGGACCCTCACAGTGACCTCCAGGTAATCTACTGTTTAATAGTAACTGAAAAGATGAAAACACCTCTCATAAATACATTTAATAAAACTTGTGCAAGAATCATAAAAACTGATGGTCTTTTCACACATTGTTTATTTAATGAATGTTGGTGTGGCTAGAAATAAAGTTGAAGTAATTCTTTAAATATCACATGTGTTGCTCAACAGTACTCAAATATCTATCTGAAAATACTACACAAAAACACTCGCTGGCGCAAATATGAAATCATGTTCTCTTTGAATGACCTTGTCATTGATTTTTTTTTTGTCACAAACCTTTGACATTAGATGATTCATGGGTATTGTTTATGTGGTTCATTTGTAGGGCTGGAGTCCAGAACCAGAAGAGTACAAAGATCTACCTCAGAGGAACCCTGAGGGTCACAGTGGCAGCATGCAAAGTCCTTATATCCACATTGACCTGCTGAAACAATACAACATCACTGGTACACATTTATATATCAATCAATCAATCAATGTTTATTTATATAGCCCTAAATCACAAGTGTCTCAAAGGGCTGCACAAGCCACAACGACATCCTTGGTACATATATTGCATGTATATATATATATATATAACATTCATACAACAATATAATACCCCCAAATGGCAAATAATGGGTGCACCTTCTTATAAAAAGCCTTACAGATGCCTGTTTGATATTCTAATCCAGGGTGTCCAAACCTTTTTGATTGAGGGCCACATACTGAAGAAACAAAGGATACAGCGGCCATTTTGATTTTAATAGATAGAATAGGCCTATATAGATTTTTTAAAAGAAAAAGCTTTTTTGTTATTTGTGTCCACGTTTTTGTAGTTACATTACACCTTTTTGCTCTTTTATTCCACTTTTCATGTTTTCTTAGTAGTATTTCAATAATGTGCCATAGGCCGTTAAAAAAATTAGCTGTGGGCCGCAAATGGCCTCTGGGTCACTTGTTCTAACATCTACAATATATCTCATCATCTTTTCCTTCAACCAGAATGAAAAGTCACATATATTGGTCGTTCAAAGACAGGATTTGCATCTAGGCATCAGTTAGCTACTTGATGCCATTGTTGGGTCCGTTTTTCCAGAATCGCGTATAAAACAAGTATGGCCGACTCGGTTTCAGACTATCTCCTAATTCAGACCTGGGCAAAATACGGCCCACGGGACACATGCAGCCCATTAAGATTTTCAATCTGGCCTACCGGACGTTCTACATAATTTTTTTTTAGACCTTTAACATCAAAACTGTAGCCGTTATTATGATTTGCAGTGCTATTTTTAAATTACCGTAAATTTTGAACTATAGAAAGTACTTCATTGGTTGAAATCTGCGCTTTTGAGTGTTATACAAGTTATTACGGCAATCTACGTCACAGCAGCTCAGACGAGGAACAAAGCAAAGTGGGTCGGGTTTGTTTTCAGAGCAGCCATCCCCAAATGCATGTGTCAGGAACAGATGCGGAAGCAAATTTTTACACCAAATTTCTGCATAAAAGTGATAATATATCATATTGTAGGTGTTTATTACCCTTTGCATTCGTATTTTACTGTTTGTTACATTTTTGTTGTGTTTTGCTTGATTGTAAAAGATGTCTATCGAGGAGGCGGTCTGAGAAGTAAAAGAGGAGCCATGTTCATATGTTGTTGATATTCAGTGTTTTATTGTTCATAGTTAATAATGTAAATCCCACTTTCTTTATTTTAATGTACATTTTGGGTGTCCCATTCAGTAAAAAACTGTAAAATTCCATTCTGTTTTTTTCACGTAATCTGTCATAACTTTTTTAGAATTCTATCGGACATTGTGACTTTTGGTATTAGTGTTCCTGACAAAAAGGGACCCAAACACACATACTGTACAACAGATCTTTACAGCTAAATGTGTACATATAATTCATACACACATACACATTAGCCTCTCAGACACTTTTTTTCTCTCAATGGGGCCCCAGAGTTAAAATATTTGCCCAGCTCTGTCCTAAATGATTGTTTAAAAGGCACTCACATGACAAAGGGGGCACCATGTTTGCTTCCAACTTTGAGCTGGCCACAGCTGGCGCTTTGCGTACACTGCAATTCCTCATTCGACTTCTGTTTTAATTGAAGAGGGTTTATTTGCCATGTAAACATGCATATCCATACATAGTTGACATACTGTTTTTTTTGTTATTGATATGTTTTATTAACAGTTATGATTACAAACATACAAGCAAATCAACAGTCAATTAGTTATGGATTGTAAATGGCAAAAATCAAGTACGAAAATATATAGATATATTATAACTATACAACTATCTAAAAACTTATCCATCCATTTTCTATCGCTTGTCCCTTTCGGGGTTGTGGGGGGCTGGAGCCTATACCAGCTGGGCTCGAGTAGAAGGGAAGGTAAACCCTGGTTAAGTCGCCAGTTTATCGCAGAGCCAACAAAGATAGACAGACAATGTTAGACTTTACTACACTAACATTCACCCACTGGAGCAAAATTAGTGTTGCCAATCAGCTTATCCCCAACTCCCACCCAACGCCCAGGATTGCATATGTATATGTATATGTATATGTACAGTACAGGCAAACGTTTGGACACACCTTCTCATTCAATGCGTTTTCTTTATTCTCAAGACTATTTACATTGCAGATTGTCACTAAAGGCATCAAAACTATGAATGAACACATGTGGAGTTATGTACAGTACTTAACAAAAAAGGGTGAAATAACTGAAAACAACGTTTTATATTGTAGTTTCTTCAAAATAGCCACCCTTTGCTCTGATTACTGCTTTGCACACTCTTGGCATTCTCTCGATGAGCTTCAAGAGGTAGTCACCTGAAATGGTTTTCACTTCACTGAGTTTTGATGCCTTCAGTGACAATCTACAAGGTAAATAGTTTTGAAAATAAAGAAAACGCATTGAAATGAGAAGATGTGTCCAAACTTTTTGCTTGTGCTGTACATATATATATATATATATATATATATATATATATATATATATATATATATATATATATATATATATATATATATATATATATATATATATATATATATTAGGGCTGCAACTAACGATTAATTTGATAATCGATTAATCTGTCGATTATTACTTCGATTAATCGATTGATAATCGGATAAAGGAGACAAACTACATTTCTATCCTTTCCAGTATTTTATTGAAAAAAACAAGCATACTGGCACCATGTTGTGGACATTGGGGGTGCAGCATACACCAATAATAACACAGAAATGTAACTCATCAGATATTGTACACGTTTCTGTTGTGAATAATAAAGGATTCATTTTAGGCTGCCTCTTTATAATAGCATGAAATATTCCAGCACCTTCATAACGTTTAGTTATACTAAAGCGTCACTCAAATCTAAATAGATTTATATAGCTTTATCGGCCCGGCTACATTGATCCATTATGAAACCAACCTGAGATATTTCTGTCCGTTACGTTTATTTCGAAATTGGTAACCGTGCGTTTTCTCTCTCAAAACGGAGTCAAATGTGCCGTAGACACATTATCAGCCCCGCGTTGCAACAAAGGCATAACGTTAACGTTACTCACAAAAAAGCTGAACTCATGAATGCTTGTTGCCACTATGGACTTAAAAAGTTATGTACTGTGAGTTCTTCCCTTCATCCATGGCTCCAACATGTTTCTTCTTCAGGTGCTCCTGAAGCAATGTTGTACTTCCGTGCCCTTTTGCAGGAAACGGTCTTCTTTTGACGACTTAGGTCGTACACTTTTCTCCATTGAAGCAATAACCTCAAGATGTTTCTCCGCTAAACTATCGGTAGTGTTTTCCTGCGCCATTTTTCAAATGTTTCCAGCAAAGGAGACGGCGTCGTCACGTGAGCTGCACATGACCACATCATTGGCTAGCTTACGCCACCTCATGAGACGTAGCCTCAGAGCCGCCCTGGCGCTGTTTTGTACTGTTTTTGTACTTATTTTGATTATTGTTTCTCAGCTGTTTATAAATGTTGCAGTTTATAAATAAAGGTTTATAAAACAAAAAAAAACAACAACAAAAAAATTACCAAAAATTTTTTTTTTTAAATAAAAAAAAGCCTCCGCGCATGCGCATAGCATAGTTCCAACGAATCGATGGCTAAATTAATCGGCAACTATTTTGATAATCGATTTTAATCGATTTAATCGATTAGTTGTTGCAGCCCTAATATATATATATATATATATATATATATATATATATATATATATATATATATATATATATATATATATATATATATATATATATATATATATATATATATATATATATATATATATATATATACATGTATGTATATATATATGTATATATATGTATATATATATATATATATATATGTATATATATATATATATATATATATATATATATATATATATATATATATATATATATATATATATATATATATATATATATATATATATATATATGTGTGTGTGTGTGTGTGATCTGCTGTACTTCACTTGCATATGAATTTTTACATTTTATTAACCACATCTATGATAGTTAAATCGCCTTCTGTTTTTTTCTGCAGGTGTCCTCACGCAGGGCGGTGGAGTGTTTGGAACATACGTGTCTAGTTTCTACCTCCAGTTCAGCCAAGATGGAAGACAGTGGTACACTTACAAAGAGCTTGTCACGGACGCCTGGCCCAGAGCTAAGGTTTGACACTCGTGTTTAACGAGTACGATTTTTTTATTTAAAATTACAGTATGTTGCCAGCATCCCTGCTATCGTCCCCGCAGGTCTTTCATGGTAACTACAACGATGGAGGCGTTGCTGAGATCAGACTGGACAGGATGGTGTCGGCTCAGTTTGTCCGCCTGCTGCCACACGACTTCAATAATGGAATTTATCTTCGTCTTGAGATTATGGGATGTGAAGATGGTTAGTATCTTAGGGGGGCTTTTTTCCTGTTTTTATGCGGAAATATACATAGATATATACCACATAAATACATAATAATGCAGGGGTGTCCAAGAATGTGAATAAAGAATGCGAGGCTACTTTATTATACAAGTTCATTATGTTTTATTGTATTTTATATTAATCACTTAAAACTACTCTAGTGTAGATCAAGATATGCTAAGCCAGGGGTGTGCTAATTGTGGACATTTCTTACGCTTGGCATTTTTTGGAATTGTAATAAGTCATTTTTAACAAGACATATGATTAGATATTACAGTACACTAACAGCAATTGTTGTTCACCTTTACCACAAAAGTTAAGATGTTGATGTTTTTTTCAGATAGCTTAGCTCACTTTTTGACAATCTTTTAAAGAGTCTAGAAAAGCACTCTATTATTATGTTTACGTATCTATTATTATTATTTTTATTTTTTATTTTTTTTGACATGAGTTACTTTGAAAAAGTAATCTGAATACTGATTACTCCTTTAAAAACATACTTTGCTGATTACCTTGTATTAAAAGTAACTAGGTTATATTACACATTGCTTTATTAGTTACATTTTGTCACCAGCAGAGTGTACAACAAACCTTGATATTATTACATTTCAAAATAATGGTTATATTTTCAGTGAGCTATGCCCATCCCTCTCTTTCCTCCATAGTTTGTTTGGGCTGTGTTGCTTTCTTCTTAAGATGTATTACATCGTAGGTGCAATACATGTTTTTGCTAAAGAAAATGACAAAAATAATAACGCAGAGTGACTTGGGTAAGTAACTAAAAGATTATTTGTTAACAAAAGAAAGTGGTCATATTAGAGCAGTGGTTTCCAAAGTGTGGCTCACTGTTATTGCCCACAACACATTCTACAGACAAAATAAACACATAAGTTAGAACATAACGTAAAAAAACAAAAAAAGGGACCTGAAAACCAAAATGGCCGACAACCTGTGCATCATACTAGATTTGGTCTTTGATCATGATGAAAATGTGTACACATTTTTTGCAAGATATATGTTTTTGAGTGTGCTGAAGCGAGCAAGTCAGAACAGTTCTGGACATCACAAAGCAGTATATGTCCCGGGCCCCCCTGGATAGTTAACAAGTTATAATGTCAATGTTTGGTGGGGCCTCCTAGTGGCCATGGGGCAGTTAGCAGATGCGTTTGTCCGCATATCCAGTAGGAACACCTGTAGAAGTAAGAGACAGTAGGAAAAGAAGGACTTTGCCTTGGACTACCTAAATACTTGAGTCTGTTCCTTTCTCTTTTAGGTCACTACTGGCCAACCTTACCTTCACCAAGTGTCTTGCCAGTAGGTGGCTGCGGAGAAAAAGAGCTCCAGTGTAAAAATGGTGGCTGTGTGCCAGCAGGCCCTTCAGGAGTCATCTGTGACGGCGTCGACGATTGTGGTGACGGATCAGATGAGATGTACTGTGGTGAGATTTTCTACTCTTTACCTCGCTTGATGCGACTGCGACTCTTATGCGTTTAGCAATGTACGCATGAACATGATCTTATACACACCACCCCATTATGCTAACCAACTCATTAAGTTTAGTTTTTTTCCTATTGCTAAAAACTACTCGCTTAAGTCGATGTCAACATTCATGGTCAACCACTTATATTGACATAAATAGTGAGGCTCGAGGAGGTCATTTCAATGAAAAATGTTCAGTTCACGTTGACATTGTTAACTTCATCCTTTTTGTTTGGCAGCAACATAACTACTGTCTCATTACACAACATCAAAAACCCTGCTCAGTGGAAAGTAACCTTCAAAATAAAAGTCTGGCAGTGGATTCTCCCACAGCATAACATAATGCATCCATTTATTTATGTTTTTAATACAACACCAGAAGAAGACAAATGTGTGCAGTAGGGAAGGGATTCATATGGCTCCATTTGGATCTTGCATGAGAATAAGGTGGGGGGTTAATCATCTTACAATGCAGTCTGCTGAAAATGATAACAATTGCCTCACTACATACCAACTGACACTGTGGTCAAAGTTGGAATTGCCACAAAACACATTTTAATACAGCAAACTCTCTACTGCCGTCAGGCAACTAAAGTGGGTAGTGCATCCCCTAATTTGTCACGTTTCATGTGTCAGGTAAACTGCGACGAATGGGGCCATATGAATCTCCTTCCCACACTGTAAGAGAACTTTGGCATTGTAGCCAAAACGTACAACTAGCACAGCAGCTGAATTAGATAAGCATATACAATGGAATATGAAAACACATGAAGAATGTAAATAAAGATATGCATAAATGGTAAAAAAAATAAATATGTCAACAAACAAAAATGCTTTATCGTAATCCATTCTCCTCATCTCTCTGACGAAAAACCCAAATGTCCAAGCGATGAATTATTTGAGTTTTGATTTGGTTATATCAATCACCACTTACAGGAGGCACGTGGACAAAGAGTGGTTCCACAGTGGATGACTTTTATTCAGCATGCATTTGACCTGATTGCAGGCACACAACCTTACCCAACTCCCAGCAGTCCTTACAGATGCCCCAGCAGTCAGTACACATGCCTCCCACCAGGGGGCTGCATTGATCCAGGAAAACTTTGTGATGGCACTCCCCACTGTCCCCAAGGAGATGACGAAACTGGCTGTCATCTGCATGAAAACATCACCACCCAGTCTGACAGGTGAGGGCATCATTAAAGTAAATTCACCTTCAGTATGAAAGTGTGCTGATGTACTGTACAAGTATATTCATACATATACAATATACGAGTATTAATACATGTACTGTACATTATAAAGTGTATTCATACATTAATCTATATATGCTATATGTTCAGACCACACACACCCACTCCAGCCCCCATTAGGACTCCTTCCAGGCCTACTGTTACGCGTTCTTCATTAACACCTACAGTAAGTATTCTTACCAAAATGTAATATTTTGTGTTACCTGCTCACGATACATACAATATGTATATTGCATCATATGTGTCATATTCCTGAAAAAAATGTAGTAGGGTATTAATGTAATATTTAAAGGGTTGTGAAGTGCTTTAATCTCAGATAAAGTGTGTGTAACAGTTTATTTCATAATAAATACCCATCAATTTGGTAGAAAAATAATTCCTTTAGTAAAGCAATCATTTTGAATTTGCATGTATTTATGTAAATATATACTGTTTAGCAAAACACATGTTTCGAATATGTCTGTATTTATTTAACTTTTACAAGCACTTAATATGTACAAGAGTTATGTTTGAATTATTGAACGTATTCAATATAGACTCAAATGGACAATGACGGATGTTTGCATAAACAAAACATTTCCTGCAGTTAAGTCTATCTGTCTCTCTACTGTTGATTTATGTCAATTCAATTCATAAATGAAAGAAATGAAAAAATATACAACAATGTTTCATTAAATAATTTGTTTAATAGTTTATTAATAAATCAATACATTGAATTGATTTTAACAAATTATTACAACAAAACATGGATCAGATATACATATAGCTATAAATTATACAGTACAACTTTAATTAAAAACTAAAAAAATAGTGGTTTGATATTATAAAACATATATCAATTAATCAAAGTTGAATTATATAGCCCTTAATCACAAGTTGTGGTTAGAGTGTCCGCCCTGAGATCGGTAGGTCGTGAGTTCAAACCCCGCCCGAGTCATACCAAAGACTATAAAAATGGGACCCATTACCTCCCTGCTTGACACTCAGCATCAAGGGTTGGAATTGGGGGTTAAATCACCAAAAATGATTCCGGGCGCGGCCACCGCTGCTGCTCACTGCTCCCCTCACCTGCCAGGGGGTGATCAAGGATGATGGGTCAAATGCAGGGAATCATTTCGCCACACCTAGTGTGTGTGTGACAATCATGGGTACTTTAACTTAAGTGTCTCAAAGGGCTGCACAAGCCACAACGACATCCTCGGCTCAGATCCCACATCAGGGCAAGAAAAAACTCAACCCAGTGGGATACAATGAGAAACCTTGGAGGGGACCGCATATATGGGGACGCCCCCGCCCCCCGGGCAACCAGTGCAATGGATGTCGAATGGATCTAGTTAATAGTGTGAGAGTCCAGTCCATAGTGGGGCCAGCAGGGGATCATCTTGAGTGGAGACAAGTCATCAGCGCAGAGACATCCCCAACTGATGCACAGATGAGTGGTCCACCCTGGGTCCCGACTTTGAACAGCTAGCGCGTCATCTGTGGTCACCTAATAACCTCTCCACGCAGGAGAGGGGGGCAGATAAAAAAAGAGACGGCAGATCAACTGGTCTAAAAGGAGAGTCTATTTAAAGGCTAGCGTATAAAATGAGCTTGAAGGTGGGACTTAAATGCTTCTACTGAGGTAGCATCTCTAACTGTTACCGGGAGGGCATTCTAGAGTACTGTAGCCCGAATAGAAAAAGCTCTATAGCCCGCAGGCTTTTTTTGGGCTCTGGGAATCACTAATAAGCCGGAGTTCTTAGAATGCAGATTTCTTGCCGGGACATATGGTACAATACAATCAGCAAGATAGGATAGAGCTAGACCATTCAGTATTTTTTACGTAAGTAGTAAAGCCTTAAAGCCTCATCTTAAGTGCACAGGAAGCCAGTGCAGGTGAGCCAGTATAGGCGTAATATACTGTATCAATGAGTATTTATCTGTATTTTAATTTTAATTTATGCATCTGTTTATTCAGACTTGAGGATTACACTTAATATTTTCCAATGCATTTACAGGATGGTGGGCCAGGATACCGTGGTAAGTTTTTTTAAATTTGTTGTTATAAATAAATAAATAAATGGGTTATACTTGTGAAGCGCATTTTCAAGGTACTCAAAGCGCTTTGACAGTATTTCCACATTCACCCATTCACACACCCATTCACACACTGATGGCGGGAGCTGCCATGCAAGGCGCTAACCAGCACCCATCAGGAGCAAGGGTGAAGTGTCTTGCCAAAGGACACAACGGACGTGACGAGGTTGGTAGAAGTTCGGGATTGAACCCCAGTAACCAGCAACCCTCCGATTGCTGGCACAACAACTCTACCAACTTCGCCACGCCGTCCATTAGTTATATGTTTCAACCTCCAGTGTTTAAGCTTGTTGTATTGTACAGTATATCCAGTATCAAGTATGTCATATCAGTGACATTATGCACAGGAATCTGCTCCTCTGCACTTGGACTGGAGGATGGAAGCATTCGTTATGGCCAGCTAAGCTCGTCCTCACATCGTGGGAACAATCCTGCTGACGCGGGTCGCTTGAATATCATTCCCAATATGTGAGTGCTATGTATCTATATTAAAATTTAGTATTGTCAGCATGCTTCATACATGTGCTGTACTTGATTGAAATGCAATAAATGAAAGGCAATAAATCATATTTGGTGTTTGCAGTCAGGTTATGGAGCCTGGATGGAGCCCCTTACCAACAGACCCCCAACCGTACTTTCAGGTTGATTTCCAGGAGCCCACGTGGGTGTCAGGGGTCGTGACCCAAGGTAGCGAGCGCATGTGGGGTTACCTCACCAAGTACAGACTCGCCTTTGCCTTGCACAGCAGCCTCTTTAGCAACTACACTCAGGATGGCAAACCTACTAGTCCTGCTAAGGTATTTCAATCCAAAATGTACACAACATTTATTTGGTCACATTTTTATTCAACTATTTGTTCAGGTGTTTGAGGTGCGCATGGTAGGTAGGAAACCGGTGACTCGTTGGCTCAGCAGGCTGGTCAGGGCCCGCTACCTACGAATCATACCAGTGGAGTTCAGACACACCTTTTACCTGCGTGCTGAGATCCTCGGATGCAGAGGAGGTGAACGAAAGTTGTTGCTTATTTTTCCTTTTCTTCCTTCATCTTTTCTGACACAACTTTTATGACGTAGATGAGCTGGTGACCCCCAGCAGTTTTACGCTGACACGGCAACACTGTAAGCCCGGGCAGTTTGCCTGCCAGCACAGTGAACAATGTGTTCCTATTTCTGTACTGTGTGACGGACGACTGGATTGCAAAGATCACTCTGATGAGATGAATTGTGGTGAGATTTGTTGCATATGTTTAAGTATTGTAAGTCTTATCTGTCAATGTAGTGTTTCCGGATATAACTGATAAGATAAGCAGCATATATAAAAATGGACAATACAAGTTGGTGAGAATTCATAGTCCCTTCTTCTTCATCTTTTTCATTCCATGCAGGATCTCCAGGCTTACAGAATCAGACCAGTTTCCCAGGGAGACCAGGTTTCCACAGTGACAGTCCAACAGGTGCTCCAGGTGTCTATACCACCAAGTCACTAGGTGGTTTGCCAGGTGTGGCTACATCTGGGGTCACACGGCAGCCTGGACTATGGAAAACCAGCGCTTCAAACACCGGTAAAAAAGAAGTCTGTTTGCTCCCTTATAAACATTTTACCTATACTAAGCTCATGTCCACAAGACATTTCAAAAACCACATCTTCACCAACAGAAAACACATTTTCAAATCGTCATTCCACAGCCAAATGACATTTAAATTCTTCACCTCAAGAATTGTCTGAGAGTAAAGAGTTGTTAGTTACTCTTGAATGTTACTGACAATTAACAATTGTAAGACCGAAAGGAACAAAACCCATTTGTTTTTGTGAAATCTGTGATGGGTTTTTTGTCTGGACCCCAGGATGCAGAGATAGCGATCAAAGTGCAAGTAAGAGGCCTCTTTATTAGGAACAGTGCAGGAAGAACAAAAGCAAAGATGGCCAAACAGACTTAGGAAATATAAAGCAAAGCAAAACAAAGGTCCAGAAGACAGGGCTGCCATAAGAAGCATCCTGATTGGCAACCAGCAACAGATGAGGAAGTCAGCGCTCAGACCAGAGGAGTGGTGGCAAACAGGAAGTTAAATAAAAAATAAAAACGCTGGACAGGAAATAGTACAAAATACAGAAAAGTAATAACGTTTTTTTATATATAAATTGGGACTATATACACTATATTGCCAAAAGTATTTGGCCACCTGCCTTGACTCACATATGAACTTGAAATGCCATCCCATTCCTAACCCATAGGGTTCAATATGATGTTGGTTCACCTTTTGCAGCTATTACAGCTTCAACTCTGCTGGGAAGGCTGTCCACAAGGTTGCGGAGTGTGTTTATAGGAATTTTCGACCATTCTTCCAAAAGCGCATTGTTGAGGTCACACACTGATGTTGGTCGAGGCCTGGCTCTCAGTCTCCGTTCTAATTCATCCCAAAGGTGTTCTATCGGGTTCAGGTCAGGACTCTGTGCAGGCCAGTCATGTTCATCCACACCAGACTCTGTCATCCATGTCTTTATGGACCTTGCTTTGTGCACTGGTGCACAGTTATGTTGAAAGAGGAAGGGGCCCGCTCCAAACTGTTCCCACAAGGTTGGGAGTATGGAATTGTCCAAAATGTTTTGGTATCCTGGATCATTCAAAGTTCCTTTCACTGGAGCTAAGGGTCCAAGCCCAACTCCTGAAAAACAACCCACACCATAATTCCTTCTCCACCAAATTTCACACTCGGCACAATGCAGTCCGAAATGTACAGTTCTCCTGGGAACCACCAAACCCAGACTCGTCCATCAGATTGCCAGATGGAAAAGCGTGATTCATCACTCCAGGGAATGAGTCTGCTCTAGAGTCCAGTGGTTACGTGCTTTACACCACTGCATCCGACGCTTTGCATTGGACTTGGTGATGTATGGCTTAGATGGAGCTGCTCGGCAATGGAAACCCATTCCATGAAGCTCTCTGTGTACTGTACGTGGGCTAATTGGAAGGTCACATGAAGTTTGGAGCTCTGTAGCAACTGATTGTGCAGAAAGTCGGCGACTTCTTTGCACTATGCGCTTCAGCATCCACTAACCCCTCTCTGTAAGTTTACGTGGCCTACCACTTGGTGGCTGAGTTGCTGTTGTTCCCAAACTCTTCCATTTTCTTATAATAAAGCCGACAGTTGACTTTGGAAGATTTGGGAGAGAGGAAATTTCACGACTGGATTTGTTGCACAGGTGGCATCCTATGAGAGTTCCACGCTGGAAATCACTGAGCTCCTGAGAGCGGCCCTTTCTTTCACAAATGTTTGTAGAAAAAGTCCCCATGCCTAAGCGCTTGATTTTTTACACCTGTGGCCAAGTTATTAGGACACCTGATTCTGATTATTTGGATGGGTGGCCAAATACTTTTGGCAATATAGTTGTAAGTATAATTCTAATTCTGATAATTGATTGAAAATGGTTAAGTATTGTATGGGACCCAGGATGACATAGGCAGAGTTGGCAAAAAAAAAGATGTCTAGATTTAAAACATATAGCAAAAACATATTTGATCGTTAAAAATACAAAACAGGTATGAACTGGCGACATGGACCTAAAAACTACCTAAAAATGAAAAGGAAATGCAAGACAAAAAAGTGTGGCTGGAGCTGAGCAACAAGAACAGCAGGAATACAAGGTCTCCAAGTCAGCAATATTTAATACAATAAGCGCAATACAATAGAGCTAGTTTGACAAAAAGGAAAATTTACACAGCAGATCTCCTCTCAGACATTGCGGTCGAAATCAGGTGGAGAACTACTGGTAGCTCATGCAGTTGCTATTTGCGGGGGTTGCGGTCAAAGACCCCCATCGAAAAGCAAAAATAGTGCGAATTGTTATGTTACCACATGTTGCCTGTCAGTGTTACCCCGAGATGCAGAGACAGCGTGCAATGTGCAGGTAAAGGGTACTTTTATTAGGGACAAATTAGGGAACAAAATGTGGTGAAAAAACGAGTCAAAAATATGGCTAACTGTAACGTAGGTAATGTAGGAAAGAACCAACGCTGTCACGAAGCATAAGTCAAGTACCAATGATTGTCACACACACACTAGGTGTGGCGAAATTATTCTCTGCATGTGACCCATCACCATTGATCACCCCCTGGGAGGTGAGGGGAGCAGTGGGCAGCAGCGGTGGCCACGCCCGGGAATAATTTTTGGTGATTTAACCGCCAATTCCAACCCTTGATGCTGAGTGCCAAGCAGGGAGGTAATGGGTCCCATTTTTATAGTCTTTGGTATGACTCGGGCGGGGTTTGAACTCACAACCTACCGATCTCAGGGCGGACACTCTAGGCCAAAAAGCTGATTGTAGGTGTCTTTTTACCCTTTGTGGTCATATTTCGCTGTTTGTTGCATTTGTGTTGCGTTTTGCTTGATTGTAGAAGTTGTCAATCGAGGAGGTGTTCCCGGAAGTAAAAGAGGAGTGACGTTCATGTGTTGTTAATATTCAGTGTTTTATCGTTCATAGTTAATATTGCAAATCCCAAAAAAAAAAACATTTCTGTTTTTTGAGGTAGTCTAAATGACGTTTTAGCATTCTATCAGACATTATTTTGAGTTTAGTGTTCCTGAAAAAAGGGACCCAATCACACATACTGCACAGCAGATTTGTACAGCTAAATGTGTGTATATATATCAGTGGTTCTTAACCTGGGTTCGATCGAACCCTAGGGGTTCGGTGAGTCGGCCTCAGGGGTTCGGCGGAGGTCAAAACACACCCGACTCATCGTGTAAATACAAACTTCTCCATATCGGCGTATTACGGATACGACAGCAGCTGACTGGTTTGCAGGTGTGTAATTTGTTGTGAGTTTATGCACTGTGTGGGTTTTGTTGTTTGAACAAGGTGATGTTCATGCATGGTTAATTTTATGCACCAGTAAAAAAACATGGTAACACTTTAGTATGGGGAACATATTCACCATTAATTAGTTGCTTATTAACATGCAAATTAGTAAGATATTGGCTCTTAACTAGTCATTATTAAGTACTTATTAAGGCCTTATTCGGCATGGTCTTATTACAACCCTAACCCTCTAACCCTGACCCTAACCCTAACCAAATAACTCTAAATTAAGTCTTTATTACTTAGAATATGTTCCCCTAGTGTCCAAAAAACTCTAAATTAAGTCTTTGTTACTTAGAATATGTTCCACATACTAAAGTGTTACCAAAAACATATAACTTTGTCTTGAATTTGAAAAAAAAAAAAAAAAATGTATTTTTCCCTAAAGAAGGGTTCGGTGAATGCGCATATGAAACTGGTGGGGTTCGGTACCTCCAACAAGGTTAAAAACCACTGATATATATATATATATATATATATATATATATATATATATATATATATATATATATATATATATATATATATATATATATATATATATATATATATATATATATATATATACACACACACACACACACAGACACATTTTCTCTCTCACTTTGGCCCCCGAGTCAAAATAATTGCCCATGTCTGCTGCTGTAACTTGAGTTGAAGTGGCAGGAAATTGACCCACACAGGAAGAGGAAACAAGGAAATAAGAGCACTGGAACAGAAATAATACAAAATACAGGAAAATAATAAACATAATCCTCATCTGTCATAAGCGATTATGACACAGAAACACCAATAACAAGCATTAAAGTGCTTGATTTTGATAATGCTCATATACCTATTTAGGTTATTAAAGACATTTTGAATTCAATTTGTATACATTAAGAAACAATGAGAGGCATACAGTACACAGTATCATTAATATTAGTAGTAGTATTGTACTTACTAACCGTGTACTTACACAACATCATGTCTTGCCAAAGCATCTTCCTGCTGGAGAATGTTGAGTGAATTAACTTGTGAGACGGTGCCCACTCTGCTGATTTTGTCCTTGCAGATAGTGCCATCAAATTACCCTGAAAGAAAACAAATATTTCACAAGTTAAAGCAGAGAAAAGAAATCCGTAAATGTGGATGGGGGCATATACAGAACCTTGAATAGGTGAAGAGCTTGTGTACTAGACTGTGGAAATAATAACTGAAGGAGGACAAGGAAAGAACACAGTGATCACACTTCTTGGCTTTTACAAATTGTATCGAACACAAAGGCGCCTTCCTGCTGCGGCCTCCGGGCTTAAAAACCTGATTATTTGGAAAGGTTTAGGTTTTCTTGTTTTTCATGGCCAGATGAAGACTTCTGATAAAAAAACATAGAATTTTCCTTCAGGATGGACTACTGGCCAACCTGCACTGCACGTCACGCCGTCCTTCCAGCCTGGAGGTCCTGGCTTACAAACATCAAGGGGTAAGCAAACAATGTTGCTAATTTTGGATTCAAAAGCCATCATTCTTCTTTGTCACGAGATACATCTCTAATTTCCAGCCCAGTGGATCATCACAAGCGCTCAGGATGGAGGCTCGCCCAGAGTGTTTTGTGTAGCAGGACAATTTGCATGCCGCTCATTTGGCTGTGTGGACTCGGCTCAGGTGTGCGACGGAAGGCAGGACTGTTTGGACGGGTCCGATGAAGAGCGCTGTGGTACGCATTAATATCCTGTCAGGGAAATATTTACTATGAAATTACTTCAGTCAACTGTATCTTGTTCCTATAGATAAAGGTGTTTAGCTTAAAATTGCTACAAAAAAGCCTGATGTGAGGCTAAATGCTAATGAGATACTCAATACATTTCACTGTTTTAATTATTTTGAATGTATAGCTTCCTGAGAAGCAGTGTGCTCTGCAGTGGACATTTGGTGTATTTCTTTTGTCAGAGTTAAATATTTCAGAATAGTCCCATTATGGCAAACAGCACACTCAATATCATTATGTCCAATTGCAGAGCCAGAAATCTCGCATGAACAAACGTGATCTAACAAAATCGAAGAAGAAACAGCAACCATCAGAAAAACAGGCAATGTAGGAGAGGACATAAGAGAAGAGAGAATGATGATGATCTTTAGGACCATTTTTCAAATAAAAATCATAAACTAAAAAAGAAATAACAAAAACAATGTTTTTGACGTTTTAACATGGACTTTATAACCTAGTGTGGTGAGTATGCTGTCAACAAATTAGCTACAATGTTTTTTTTTTGCGTACTTTATTTACCGTATTTTCCGGACTATAGAGAGCACTGGGATATAAGCCGCACCTACTAAATCTTTGGGGAAAAAATATTGTACATACTGTATATTAGCCGTACCGGATAAGCCGCAGATATATAGGTTGCAAAATTTGTTATTTACACAGAAAGACTCTATAAATGTCTATTTAACGGTGCCTGTAACACATCAGTAAAATGGCTGATCAAACAAAACAGAAGTCATCGTCATGGACCCTCTAGCTGTGGAAGCTCGCTCTCCAATCAGCTAAACAGACTCAATAACTCCACGGTGACATTTTGGTGAATTTACTGAGGAATTTGTGAAACTGAAACAATACAAAAAGAATGCCATTGTAAGTTAATAATACTAACACAGACACTCGTAAATGTGTTAGCATATTTTCTAATGCTAACCGCTCTAGCGTCATTACATTACGATAGCACGTACAGATATTCATGAAAACACTCCTACAGACATTACACATGGGACAGTTTACTAAGTATAAACAATTTTAGTTATACTGTAAAACTTGCAAGCGTCGCTTGGGGGTGATGAATGAAGAATCCATACGAGTAGAACCGCTATGGACGGCTAGAAGACTGAACGACACTTCGGTTGAAAAAAAAAGCACTGCTAGTAAGTGAAAGGACACTACTGCACCTGCAGTGAGCAAATTCATCCAAAAGATAGCCCCATAGCACAAACAATAAAACCCCTTCTCAAATTATTTTGCTTGATGTTTTTAAAGAAACATTTTTACCATAGCCGCCAACAAAGAAAAATCCGCACTAACATAAAATTTTCATATTAAGGTGCGGGCCGCAAAATGACGTCTTGCGGGCCGCGTGTCTGAGACCCCTGCTCCATAGCAACGCTGCTGTAACTTTCACTCATTGAGAAATGTTTCTCTGCTTGCATCAAGCCCGGTCGATGTCCCGCCCCCGAGAGCCATATACCCCAGTCGTTATATCTCATGAAGTCTGCCGCAAGTTTTATATGAATGGCGCTTGACAGCGTCATACTTGCCAACCCTCCCGATTTTTCCGGGAGACTCCCGAATTTCAGGGCAACCATTCTCTCGAATGTCTTTACCCAAACAACAATATTAAGGGCGTGCCGTAATGTCACTGCCTTTAGCGCCCTCTACAACCTGTACAAACAGCGTGCCAGCCCAGTCACATGTTGTATTTGGCTTCTGTACACACACGTAAGTGACTGCAAGACATACTTGGTCAACAGCCACACAGGTCACACTGAGGGTGGCCATATAAACAAGTTTAACATTGTTACAAATATGCGCCACACTGTGAACCCACACCAAACAAGAATGACAAACACATTTCGGGAGAACATCCGCACCGTAACATAACACAACAGAACAAATACCCAGAATCCCATGCAGCCCTAACTCTTCCAGGCTGCAATATACACCCCCGCTACCACCAAACCCCGCCCCCCCAACCCTGCGCCCCCACACATCAACCAATCCCCCCCCCCCCCCCCTCCGTGCGTCGGTTCAGGTGGGCGCCACCTGAACAGTTTTTTCCCCTCGGCCATCAGGCACATGAACAATAACAAGATCTGATAGTTCAGTTACAGCCCTTTTTATTACCTATTCTGTGTTATGTGTTTTATAATGCACGATTGCACCAAGAAATATTCCTAGTTTGTGAACCCGTTCTCAAACAATGGCAATAAAAACTAATCTGATTCTGATTCTGATTCTGATATATATATATATATATATATATATATATATATATATATATATATATATATATATATATATATATATATATATATATATATATATATATATATATATATATATATATATATATATATATATATATATATATATTAGGGCTGCAACAACTATATATATATATATATATATATATATATATATTAGGGCTGCAACAACTAATCGATTAAATAGATTAAAATCGATTATAAAAATAGTTGGCGATGAATTTAGTCATCGATTCGTTGGATCCATGCTATGCGCATGCGCATAGGCAATTTATTTTATTTTTATTTTTTAATTTTTATTTTTTATTTTTTAATAAACCTTTATTTATAAACTGCAACATGTACAAATAGCTGAGAAACAATAATCAAAATAAGTATGGTGCCAGTATGCTGTTTTTTTTTCAATAAAATACTGGAAAGGATAGAAATGTAGTTTGTCTCGAAGTAATAATTGACAGATTAATCGATTATCAAATTAATCGTTAGTTGCGGCCCTAATATATATATATATACAGGCCAAAAGTTTGGACACACCTCATTCAATGTGTTTTCTTTATTTTCATGACTATTTTCATTGTAAATTGTCACTGAAGGCATCAACACTATGAATGAACACGTGGAGTTATGCACTTAACAAAAAAGGTGAAATAACTGAAAACATGTTTTATATTCTAGTTTCTTCAAAATAGCCACCCTTTGCTCTGATTACTTTTTTGCACACTCTTGGCATTCTCTCGATGAGCTTCAGGAGGTAGTCACCTGAAATGGTTTTCACTTCACAGGTGTGCTTGAAGCTCATCGAAAGAATGCCAAGAGTGTGCAAAAATGTAATCAGAGCAAAGGGTGGCTATTTTGGATATACATAATAATAAATAATTTTAAGGAGTGAAGTTGTCCCAATGATTGGCTCCAAAACGGGTCAAGGCCGACAATCGTAGTTCACTTCAGGTGAAGTGGTACAGACAATAGACAATTAAGAAGCTTTCTTTTTTATTTTATTTTTTTATATCAAGAAGATGCTAAAAAAGTATTGACGCTACTTGGTTGAGTAAAACTCACTCACTTACTAGATTGCTCACTAGATTGTAAAGTCTGTGTTCATGCCGTCTACATGTTTTTTCCACAATTGTTTACTTTTGAGATATTTCCGTCAAAAATTGTCCCAAGACCATTGTCATCTCTCCTCTCCCTCTTTTTTATGTTACCTGTTTTTCCCAGTTGTTGCTTTTGTGATTGCTGCTTCTTCTATTTTGTGAGATTTGTTCAGTCTTAAACAAAGTCTGGATCGTTATTGTGTGTTGTGTTGTTATTATCACAGCATACCACACACATAACCATCAAACTTCAGTAACTGTTTTTTATCTCCATGTGTGAGGCTTGTAACAACACAAATCTCTTCAGATCTAAAAAATAAATCTTTGTTTTACCTTGCTTTAACATATTTTGCATCTCATTCGAGCAGACTTCATCAGTTCATGCTCACAGGACCCAAAGTATTTATCCTCTACAGAGGGGTCCTGCCCACACAAGAAGGGTGTCGTGCTATTGTGTTGCAAACAGCTGTTTTGCAGAAAGTATTTGCAGATGTCAATTAATAGGTTTTTTTTAGAAAAATGTTATGCTCTTATGACTAAAATGATTGCAAATCAAAAAGTCCTTGTATTTTTGAAAGTATTTAGTTTTATTGCCTCACACAGGGGAGATATCTTCTATCAATGTTAGATGGCACCATTTTACTTATACGAGGCACAAAAACTAAGTAAACAAGTTTTAAATATTATTACCCCAATGTTGAATAAGGTTCCTCAGTGAGTCCGGCGACTACACAGCGCCCCCTAGTGCCGAGCCCCTGCTCTCCCAAGCAGTTCCTTTGTAGTAGTGGCGAGTGTGTACACCTGGACCGCAGATGTGACCTGCAGAGGGACTGTACAGATGGTTCTGATGAGAAAGACTGCGGTAAAAGATATGAGCAAACGACAGTGACGAATAGAACCTTAACTGGAGTCAAAGTACATTCTCCTTCTTTTCTGCAGTTGACTGCATCATGTCTCCATGGACATCATGGAGTATGTGCAGTGTTTCCTGTGGCTTGGGCTCGTTATTTCGACAAAGAGACATTATTAGGGAAGCCCTACCAGGAGGATCCTGTGGTGGTGCCCAGTTTGACAGCCGCGCCTGCTTCCCAAGACCATGTTCAGGTTTTTTTTCAGTGTTTCTCTTTCCCAAAATCCTCTTCTCCGTGTAGAAGGTCATTTAATCTGTCTCCTGCAGTTGATGGTCATTGGTCAGGGTGGACTGAGTGGTCAGAGTGTGATGCTCAGTGTGGTGGCGGTGTCAGGGAGAGGAGCAGAACCTGTTCCTCACCTCCTCCCAAAAATGATGGGAGGGATTGTGAAGGCATGACCCAGCAGAGTCAGAGCTGCAACAGCCAGCCATGCACTAAAGACACGGGAACGCAGACAGGTAACCACATTTTTTCAAAAACAATCTGTTTTGTGGTTCCATTACAGAAACACATTGCTGACTAATAAAGTCCTCTAACTTTCTTTTATAGGTTGTGTCAGTGGCATGGTGCTTGTGTCTGAGGAAGACTGCCAGGCCGGGAGAGTCCAGTCTTGTCCTCCGACGTGCTCACATCTTAGTTTCACCAACAACTGTACTGAAGAATGTACAATAGGTAGGTCAACATACACCTGGTACAGTTGGTAAACATACAGTAAGCACACCAAGGTACAGTCGGTTAAACATACACATTTGAACCACATGACTAAATTACCATATTTTTCGGACTATAAAGCGCACCGGTATACAAGCCACACCCACTAAATTTTAGACTGAATAACTACACTGTGATGTTTTGGTGAATTTACAGAGGTATTTGTGAAACTGAAACAATACAAAAAGAATGCTATTGTAGGTTAATAGTACTAACATTGACACTCGTAAACCAGTGTTACCAACTTCGCAACTTTGTCGCTAAATCTGACGACTTTCCAATCCTCTTGGTGGCTTTTTTGTAAACAGCTACTAGAGATGAATGCAGCAACTTTTTCCAGTGTTTTTGGAGACTCTTTTGTGTCTTAGAGACTCTGAGGTGAAAGCACGCATCAGTCACTGTCCTCAACGAACATTGACGGGCGCTGCCGGTTAGCTGGTGCTGCTGCTGCACGAGCAGAGCGGAGCGGAGACCCTCACAGTGCAGCAGTTTGCGCCTGTGCAAAATATTTACAGTCTGGACTTTCATGGGGTGTTCCAATTGTACTGGGAAGTCGGAATTTCCGAGTTCCTAGCCAGAAGTTTCGACTGGAATTTCAAATGTAAGTGTGGAGTTTGCATGTTCTCCCAGTGACTGCGTGGGTTCCCTCCGGGTACTCCGGCTTCCTCCCACCTCCAAAGACATGCACCTGGGGATAGGTTGATTGGCAACACTAAATTGGCCCGAGTATGTGAATGTGAGTGTGAATGTTGTCTGTCTATCTGTGTTGGCCCTGCGATGAGGTGGCGACCTGTCCAGGGTGTACCCCGCCTTCCACCCGAATGCAGCTGTGATAGGCTCCAGCACCCCCCGCCGCCCCAAAAAGGGACACGTGGTAGAAAATGGATGGAAGGATGGATGTTTCTTTACTGTCACACTTGAATAAATTATTGAATTTGATTTACCTACTGTAGCCATCCTCAGTGACTTACTCACCTTGTCTCTGTGTGTGTGTCTCTCTGTGACAGAAGTTGAACATTTAGCTAGCTCGCTCATCATGTCAGTCAGTGCAGAGAGGAGACCCACACGCCTCCAGACTGCAAATGAAATGCGCATGTGCAAAGCTGCCACTGTTTCCGCCTAGGTTTACAGAGCGAGATGTGAATATTTTTTCAATGTCATTTCAAAGCTAATATAAATCATTGCAATGTGCCAATTCCATCATTTATGTTAATGCGCCAGTCATTACATTTGGTTCGTTAGCGAATATCACAACCCTCCATTCTTTTGATAAAATGTGATACATTTAACAATGCAGAACAAAATTTATTTAGAAAAAACAACTAAGAATCAAAATAAGAAGGTTAATTTGCAGTTTTAATCATACTTATAATTTTTTTCTAAATCACTTCTGTATCTCTCCGACAGCGTCCTTTGCAAAAAATTATGCAAATGAGGCGATGATGTAATTTAGCAACATCTAGCGATATTTAGGACTGCCAATAGCTACTTTCCTTGCTGAGGAGCTGCATGTGTTTTATGAAAACTTTTTGCATTATGACCATTATTATAGCCGTGCCGATTTATAATGCCGCAGCATACAAAGGAACAAAGTAACGGCTTATAGTCCGGAAGTTAAGGTAGTTAACTACTTCTACCAGAGGGTATAGTGACCCTCAGCTCTGGTAGGCCTAAAGTTGAGCTCATAGGACTAGATAGTACAATCCCTCAGATTAATCAGCAGTTAGTGTTGAGTGGGGGGTGGGGGGTTAGGGGAAAAAGCTTCACTGGGGTCTTCAGGTGGGCACCCTCCTTCATTGGTGTTTCGTTGATAGGCCCACGACACCTCCGGAGGGCTCAACGGCGACATCTGGCGTCCCAGGTGTGCCCCCCTCTGCCTTTACCCTTAGATGTCATTTAGCAGCCCAGTTTGGGTCCTTTCTCTTGAACCATGTCCATCTGCTACTTCGTTCAGCAGCATCCAACAGCGATTTGACAGCCCGCCGGAAGGCCTGACCTCTCAATCCCATTCCTTTGAGGAGCTTGGTTTTGGACGTAGCAACGAAGCCTTCAACTGGAAGCACTCGGGCACGCCAGCCGCGCTGCTCTGCCTCGGCTACTATGTCCGCATACCTCAGTTGTTTGCGCTCATATGCTTCACCAACTGCTGCTTCCCATGGTACAGTTAGTTCAACAATGAACAGTCTTCTGGGAGGTTGACCACAAGACCAGGTCCGGCCTGAAGCTGGTTGTAATGATTTCAGGCGGGAATATGAGTTTGTGGTCCAAGTCAACCTGCATTTTCCAGTCCCGGGCAGAGTCCAGAAGGGTTGCCTCCACTCTAAGTTAATATACATGTAAAATGTTATGAAAAATGCAAATATATATATATATATATATATATATATATATATATATATATATATATATATATATATATATATATATATATACATATATATGTGTGTGTGTGTGTATATATATATATATATATATATATACAGTGGGGCAAAAAAGTATTTAGTCAGCCACCCATTGACAATCTATGGGTGGCTGACTAAATACTTTCTTGCCCCACTGTATGTGTGTGTGTATATATATGTATATATGTGTGTGTGTGTATATACTAGATAGATAGTACTTTATTGATTCCTTCAGGAGAGTTCCCTCAGGAAAATTTAAATTCCAGCAGCAGTATAAAAAATTGTAAAAAGTAAAAAGTAAATAATGGGGGTCTAAATGGAGACAAAAAAGAAAAATATTACAATAGAATAAAAATAAAAAGCAACGATGAGAATAAAAATATAACAGTAAAATAAGAATATAACAAGAGAAACTAGGCAGTAGTGACCATGTTATGAAAAAGTATTTCACTGTTATTGTTTTGCATCCCCTGTCATCCTAGTACCCCCCCAGAGAGGAGTTGTACAGTCTAATGGCGTGTGGGACAAAGGAGTTTTTGAGTCTATTAGTCCTGCATTTGGGATGAAGCAGTCTAGCACTGAACAGGCTCCTCTGGCTACTGACAACGGTATGCAGAGGGTGACTGGCATCATCCAGGATGCTCACTAGTTTTTCCACAGTCCTCTTCTCTGCTACCGTCACCAGTGAGTCCAGTTTTATTCCGATCGTAGAACCGGCCCGCCTGATCAGTTTCTCCAGTCTAGAGCTGTCCTTCTCAGATATGCTGCCCCCCCCAGCACACTACGATGTAGTACAGAACACTGGCAACCACAGACTGGTAGTACATCCACAAGAGTTTTTTACAGATGTTGAAGGAGTGCAGCCCCCTCAGGAAGTACAGCCTGCTTTGTCCTTTCCTGTACAAGTAGTCTGTGTTAACAGTCCAGTCCAGCTTATTGTCCACCCACACCCCGAGGTACTTGAATGAGTCCATGGTCTGTACCTCGACTCCCTCGATCACAATAGGTTGTGACCTTGGACTCGACCTCCCAAAGTCAATGACCAGCTCCTTGGTCTTTGTCGGATTGAGCTGCAAGAGGTTCCTGTGGCACCAGACAACAAAGTCCCTCACCAGCCTCCGAAACTCCTCCTCTCTGCCGTCCCTGATGCACCCGACGATGGCTGTGTCATCCGCGTACTTCTGGATGTGACACAGCTCTGAGTTGTAGCAGAAGTCAGCGGTGTACAGGGTGAACAGAAGAGGGGCCAGCACCGTTCCCTGCGGTGCTCCGGTGCTGCTGATCACAGTGTCAGATGTGATGTCCTTCAGTCTGACGTACTGTGGCCTATCGGTGAGGTAGTCTGAAATCCAGGCAACCAGGCAGGGGTCCACTCGCATTCTGTCCAGCTTGTCCTGGAGAAGGCGGGGCTGGATAGTATTAAAGGCACTCGAGAAGTCCAGGAACAGGATCCTCACAGCGCCATTTCCCTTATCCAGGTGTGAGTGGGCTCGGTGCAGCAGGTAAAGGATAGCATCCTCCACACCAACGCCTGCCTGGTACGCAAACTGCAGGCTGTCCTGGGTATGTTGCACCTGTTGGTCTGAGGAGGCTGAGAAAGAGCCGCTCCATTGTCTTCATTATATGAGAGGTGAGCGCCACTGGTCTGTAGTCGTTCAGCTCACTGGGTCAGTTCTTTTTGGGAACTGGAACAATGCACGACGTCTTCCAGACGGTGTGAGGGGTGGAGAGGACACGGGCTGGTTGAAACGGTTGAAGAAGTTATTCATCTCATTGGCCCTCTCTATTGTCCCCCCAACAGCTCTGGTCTTTGTCTTGTGGCCTGTGATGGTTTTCACACCTTCCCAGACCTCCCTCATGTTGTTCTGCTGCAGCTTTTGCTCCAGCTTCTTCCTGTAGCTGTCCTTAGCCTCCCTCACGCGTTGTTTCACCTCTCGCTGTGCTGCTCTCATTGCCTCCCTGTCTCCACTCCTGAAGGCAGCTTTCTTCTTGTTGAGGACAGCTTTAACCTCTTGTGTTACCCAGGGTTACTGTATATATATGTATATGTATATATGTGTGTATATATATATGTATATATGTGTGTGTATATATATATATGTGTGTGTGTATATATATATATATATATATATATATATATATATATATGTATATGTATATATGTGTGTGTATATATATATATATATATATATATATATATATATATATATATATATATATATATATATATATATATATATATATATATATATATATATATATATATATATATATATATATATATATATTTGCATTTTTCATAGCATTTTACATGTATATTAACTTAGAGTGGAGGCAACCCTTCTGGACTCTGCCCGGGACTGGAAAATGCAGGTTGACATGGAACATATATATGTGTATATCTGTTGAGTTCCTCAGAGATGGTAAGAGGCATTTTCGCTTGCTTACAGGAAGTTGCTCATTGTGTTGTTGACTGTGTGTTTGTTGTGCTGTCATTTTTGTGTTTCCACCGTTATTGTGGTTATTATAGTGGAATTCAAGATTGCCATAAAATGTTTAACTATTACCCGCACAGGATGCGTGGGCTGAGAGTCTGAGTTCCCTGATGTACAATATGTCATACAAATATGTGACGGATAAATAAACATGCATATATACTGTACAGTTTTTAACACTAGTAGCAGACTTTTATCAAGAATAATTAACCTACACTACATTTTAATACTTAATACTTTAATACACTGGAACCTGTTTAAGTCAGTTGACAACCCATTTATGTGGATACAACATACAGTGAAACTAAAAAAATTAGATCATCGTGCAAAAGTGATTTAATGTCAGGAATTTAACTTAAAATGTGAAACTAATGTTATATAAACTGAAAAGTGACATATGTCAAGTCTGTATTTGTTATAATTTTGATGATCGTGGCTTACAGTTTTTGAAAACCATACATTTTCAGAAATGTTCCATTTGAAGTTTTCATAAACTGTAAGCCATAATCATCAAAATTATATCACAAAAAGGTGTAATTAAAATAAACGTTCGTGAGAAGACTGGATGTTGCAGTCTGGCTGATTGAATCCACAATTAGCAACAATTATCTACTTTCACATCTAAGTGAAAAACAATATGCTGATTCAACGTCAGTATTTATCTGCTCATTTACTCGTAAAACAAATATTATTTAGATGTATTTTTTTTTTCTTCCCTAGGGTGCCGCTGTCCAAATGGCATGTACTTACAGGGAGGACAGTGTGTGAAAGCCAGCCAATGTGTCTGTCAATGGAACGGCCAAATATTGCAGCCAGGACAGACCATCAGCAGGGACAATTGTACGACATGGTGAGATTATTTACTTCATATCTCCTACTTTGGATGTATTATTGCTTCGCATAGCTATAGGCTTTTACAAAAATTATAATCACTTCAAAATATATTTTCTTTGTGTATGAGTTAACATCATTAGGTACACCTGCACCATCAAATTAGATCCTTCAAAAGTATGTGTCAAAACTGGTTGCATAGAAAAAAATAATGCTTGGCTTTGATTATGTTTATAAGGTTTTACTTCACTATTAGTAGGGATGATGTTTGATAAGAAATTATCGAGTTCGAGCCATTATCGAATCCTCTTATCGAACCGATACCTTATCGATTCTCTTATCGAATCCAGATAGGTTGTTGTATATGGAAAAAAACACACAATATTTGGTTTAACAAAAGCTCACTTTTATTTTATAAGAAAAAAATAAAATAAAATAAAATAAATAAACAAATATTGACTGTTGTTACCCCCCCAAAAAAATAAAAAAATATTGACTGTTGTTACCCAAAGTATATTAAGTGGGATTTTTCAGAAAAACAAATATATACAGTAACACAAAAACAACCTGTCTCTGTGATTACTATAGGTGTATAAATAATAATATAGTGTTAAATAAAATCAGTCCCTTGGGCACGAAACTGAAAATACAGCTCTCCAAAAAGTGCACTTCTGCTGCTATTGGAACATCCTTCTGGGGTCCATCAGTGTGGCCTCCTCCAGGAATGACTGCACGTCCTTGTCCTGGAGGGAAAATGAGGGACAGACACAGCAAAGAATTAAGGGGGAAATTAGCTGAATGTGAAGACTAGGGTGTCTGTTATTAAGTCTTTAGCATTAGTATGTGGAATTAAAGTAATGAAGTTGAACATTGTACTCATATGATCCACTTTAAGAGGTTGTTCAAATTAATAGTGCTTACAAAGTACAGAGAAGAATTATGAGAAATACTTTCAACCTTATTGAAAATAAGATATTCTTCATCTCTGTATATTAATAATGACTGAATTAGTTAATTACATATTACAAAACTGTTGTATATACTAATTCACAGATGTTATTTTATTATAAAAAGGTCAGTAAATGATGTATATATTTGTAAACGCTCTGAAGTGGGAAAGTGGTAGGATTAAATAAGCTTTACTTCTTCCTAATCCTTTTCGGACATGATGTAAAGTGAAATGATATGAAACTGTGATGTGTTGTGCTGTAAGTGTGTTCATGTACAAAATAAACTAAAGAAAGAAAGAAAGCACTAGTTTATTAGACAGACCTGCAAACTCTGTCGTGGTGTAGGCTACAAGATAACGTTAACGTTATCAGACACATACAAAAAGGCTAACGTTAACATTACCGTTAGCCACTGACTATGCTTAGGTAACGTTAGTCTTGCTAACATTACTGCAGTCCTGGTTGACATAAGATGTAACGTTATTTTAGCCTAAAGACAATGAGTGAGCAGATATGGAAATTAACCGGCAACAGTTAACGTTAGTTACTCACCAGCACTATCACTGGAATTGGCGCTGCAGGTTGAAGCAGAGGAAGAGCGGTTTGCTTCGTCATCTCTGTCGCTGCTTCTCCACGACACCTTTCTCTAACCTTCAGGTTCTGTACGCCCTGAACATGTTTCATCATGCTTGTTGTACTTCCCCCCTTACATGAGAGCGAAGCCTGGAAATAATTGCAGATAGCCGTTTCCTCTTCGTATTTTTTTGTAAAATGAAGTCATGCCTTGAGGCGTTTTTTTCCGGTCCATTGTTGTTGCTGCTTCTGTATCTGCCGCCTAATGACTGAGCTATGTCATTTCTTGTGATGTCCCACGGGGCATTTCTTGTCGGGACGAGATTCGTTCCCAGGGATTCGAATAAAGAACCAAGTCTTTTTCTTTACAATAGTTGCCTCGATAACGGGAACCGGTTCTCGAAAAGGGATTCGAGTCCATGGAATCAGTTCTTTTCTTATCGAACGGTTCTTTTCTTATCGAACAACCCGGAGAACCAGTTTCGAACATCATCCCTAACTATTAGTATTAAAGATCTGTGTTATTGCAATAATATAATACTGCACTGCATCATGCAGCAAGTGCTGTTTCTAATATTGTGCACCTACCCTGGATGATACCTTGCAAACATCATAGACAATGTATATTATTGAAGTACAAATGTTTGAGATTATAGCTATAGCTAATTTCCATCTTCAATACCTCAGCAAATTGATGTTAAAATGAAGACAAACACATTCAAAGGATAAAACATACAATAACAATAACATGTAAATTATAAGGTTTAAGTGTTGTAAAACACTTACTGAAAGAAATGTACCTTGTAAATTACGTACATACATAAAACTGTCTATAAATTATGATTATAACTGATTATGACTCTCCAGCAGCCATTTTTCAAGGTCTTATTAAAATATATCTGTGTTTCTAGTTCCTCATATTTACAAGAATTGTTTTTCATGTTTGACACGCTGGATGAGAAAATACACTTTTTCAATGAAGTAAAGTTCAATTTAGCGATGTTTGTTGTTAAAAAATGTTAATACAGCTAAAATTGTATGTTAAATTAGATTTTATTCAGTTTTTTAACCTGCTTCTTAAAGAATAACTGTGAATCCAGCACAATGTAAAATATTGGACTACCCTAAATTCATTAAGGTGTAAATGGGAGCAATGCAGACACCTTCATACTCTAACATAGCAGCTGATAGCTGCAGTGTGGCTGCTTATTATAGCATGGAAGTACAGAACAGCATAGTCTGGGACTCTGTGTACATCTGACAAAGTATATTAGAGGGTAGGTAATTGATATACACACTAAATAATTACACGCTCAGATTGAACATTGTGGCACCCGTGGCATTTAATCAGCTATTTTATTCATTCTCATTATGGTCATTAGAATGCATTTAAAATGTTTACCCATTCATTCACTTGTGATGAAATTTGCTAATATATGCTCATACTTAAACCCATTAAACACTTTAAATGCACTGTATTAAAATGTGTTTCTGTACAACTTTGCGCTTGACTAGAACTCATTTAGTCCTAAGTGAAGTAAAGTCAACATTTAGGAGTAGGTTGTCTTCTGACAGTCATTATGTGACTATTCCAGTACATTCCATAAAATAGTGTGTCAGGTGAGCCAGGTAATTTTTTCAAAAGCCTTTTTATTACCATTAAAGCTCATTTTAAATCTATTTAACAATTGTAATGCTAAAATGGGGGGTCAAAACATTACAATTCAACAGATCTTATTTACTTACTTACTAAATTTATTTTATACAGAAAACAAGCTAGCAAAATATCACTATCAGCTTTTAACATTGAAGTTGTTATGAAAAGTCTGACGTGACTAATTTGTTACAAGAGCAAATATGCTAATACAACACTCAAAAAATTTAAGTGTTTCATTTATCCATTCATCCATCCATATCACGTGTCCCTCTTGGGGTTGCTGAAGTGTAGCTGGAGCCTATCCCTGCTACACTCGGGCGGAAGGCAGGGCACACCCTGGATAAGTTATCACCTCATTGCAGGGTCAACACAGACAGACAGACAACATTCACACTCACATTCACACGCTAGGGCCCATTTAGTGTTGCCAATCAACCTATCCCCAGATGCATGTCTTTTCGCTGTGAGGCACAAGCGTTAAACACTGCTCCACCGTGCTGCTGTTTCATTTGTAATAAATTAATAGTTATTATTTTGTTCAATTCAAAGTACATTTGTTAAAAATTAATTAACAGCATGAATACAGTTATTTTTATATGTACAAAACATTTACCATGAACAATGTAACATACGTTGGAACCCGTTTAAGTCAACCCCATTTATGTCGACTGTCATGTCTGTGATTATGTTTTGTTTTAGTCATGTTGGGATTTGGTTTTGGACTTTTTGTGCACTTTTATTTGTCACCATAGCAACCATTAGTTTCACCTGGTTCACATTGTCATGTCACGCACCTGTTCACCTGTCTTGTCACGCACCTGTTTTCACTGATCACGTCACTATTTAAATCTGTCTGTTTCTGTTGTTCGTCCTGGCGTCCTCACACTATTTCATCACTCTGCTCCATGTCTTGTCACAGTTCTTTACCAAGTAAGTTTTGTTCATTTATGCCACAGTTAGTGTTTTTGTTTTATTGTTCATAGTTTTTGTGCCCACGTGCATGTCTTTTGTTTCATAGTCAAGTTTGTATTTCCGCCTATTGTGCGCGCCTTTTGTTTGCTTCCTTTTTTTGTAGTTTTTTAGTGTTAAAAAAATAAATCATGTATTTAAATTCACGCCTTGCCCGCGCCAATTTTCCTTTGCCTTCCGGAGAAGCAAAACCCAAGAACCCAGTCATGACAGTAGGACGCCAGCAGAAGAGTTTCTCCGCAAAAAAATTGGACAATTTTGACGAGGCAACGTGGGAGGTCCTCCGCGCGATGGAGGAAGAGACGCTGCGTTATTCCTCCGGTAAGCGCAGAGACCTGATGTGGGGGCCAGATGGAAATCTGGTGCCATTGAGCTCCAGTTGGTCCGAGGACGGCGCTGCGTCACCGCAGTCCCGGAAGCGCCGCTCCAGACCAAGGACATCAGGGAAGGCGAGCGGACAGCATGCGGCGCTGCCGCAGGCTCCTCCCACTCAGGGCGGAAGCAGGTTGCTGCCAGCTCCAAAATGACATCACAGACCAGGATTTTTTTTTCAATACTTTTTCTTTTGATCACTCACCTCCAGCAAAAGACTGTAAAAACATGATAAGACATTATCAGGACATGTTTTTACAAATTAGATCCTGTCAATCACAGTCACCCAGTTTTCATGCCCCGCCCCCCAAGACTCAAACCCCGCCCCCGTCACAAAATTTTTCCTTTTATCCACCCACAAAAGCCCAGGTGGGGGGGAAGGAAAGACATTTTGGACAATTTAGAGGGGAGGATTTAGCCCCCCTCCTGACCTCCCTCCACCCACCCCAAAAGACGGTTCCAGACCGCGGGGAGCGTGTCTGGGATCCGCTCCTTGAGGGGGGGGCTAGGGCTGGGAAATGTTCAGGTGGGGTGGTTCAGCATTGCCATGCCAAGCCACAGCCTCCAGCTCGGCCACCACCACCTGTCTTTCGACCTGCCAAGCCACAGCCACCAGCACGGCCCCCACCACCAGTCTTTCGACCTGCCAAGCCACAGCCTCCAGCTAGGCCACCTCCACCTGCACCACGCCAAGCGCCACCAGTCGCAGCTCCACGCCAAGCGCCACCAGTCGCAGCTCCACGCCAAGCGCCACCAGTCGCAGCTCCACGCCAAGCGCCACCAGTCGCAGCTCCACGCCAACTTCCGCTACCTGCTCCACGCCGCCAAGCGCCACCAGTACCTGCTCCACGCCAGGGACCTGTCGCAGCTCCACGCCAAGTTCCGCTACCTGCTCCACGCCGCCAAGTGCCGCCAGTCGCAGCTTCACGACGCCAAGTGCCGCCAGTCGCAGCTTCACGACGCCAAGTGCCGCCAGTCGCAGCTCCACGATGCCAAGTGCCGCCAGTCGCAGCTCCACGACGCCAAGTGCCGCCAGTCGCAGCTCCACGACGCCAAGTGCCGCCAGTCGCAGCTCCACGACGCCAAGTGCCGCCAGTCGCAGCTCCACGACGCCAAGACCCCTCAAGCCAAGACCAAGTCCAAGACCCCTCAAGCCAAGACCAAGTCCAAGACCCCTCAAGCCAAGACCAAGACCCCTCAAGCCAAGACCAAGACCCCTCACGCCAAGTCCAAGACCCCTCACGCCAAGTCCAAGACACACCACGCCAAGTCCAAGACATACCACGCCAAGTCCAAGACACACCACGCCAAGTCCAAGACACACCACGCCAAGACACACCACCCAAAGACCAAGACTGCCAAGACCAACACCAAGACTGCCAAGACCAACACCAAGACCCACGCCGCCAAGACCAAGACCCACGCCGCCAAGACCAAGACCCACGCCGCCAAGACCAAGACCCACGCCGCCAAGACCAAGACCCAAGCTGCCAAGACCGCCCATGTCAGGACCAAGACCAAGACCACCCACGCCAAGCTTCGCCGCCTGACGCACCACGCCAAGCTTCGCCGCCTGCCACAACAACGTGCCCACCTCCTCGTCGGCCAAGGATGTGGCCATTCCATGGGCGTCCGCCGCGCCAGGTGCGCCGACCTCCTCGTCGGCCACGAATGTGGCCATTCCCAGGTCGCCCACCTCGTCAGGTTCAGCGGCGGTCGACGCGTCGCCGCCACATGACCATGCCTCGGTGGATCCGGGGCCACTTGGCCTGGCGACCCACCGCCATGTCCCCCTCCCGCCCTCCCATGACTCTCGATCCTGCCTTGTTTTGTTTGTTTTGGACATCTGGGATCTGTCCGTAAGGGGGGGGGGCTCTGTCATGTCTGTGATTATGTTTTGTTTTAGTCATGTTGGGATTTGGTTTTGGACTTTTTGTGCACTTTTATTTGTCACCATAGCAACCATTAGTTTCACCTGGTTCACATTGTCATGTCACGCACCTGTTCACCTGCCTTGTCACGCACCTGTTTTCACTGATCACGTCACTATTTAAATCTGTCTGTTTCTGTTGTTCGTCCTGGCGTCCTCACACTATTTCATCACTCTGCTCCATGTCTTGTCACAGTTCTTTACCAAGTAAGTTTTGTTCATTTATGCCACAGTTAGTGTTTTTGTTTTATTGTTCATAGTTTTTGTGCCCACGTGCATGTCTTTTGTTTCATAGTCAAGTTTGTATTTCCGCCTTTGTGCGCGCCTTTTGTTTGCTTCCTTTTTTTATAGTTTATTAGTGTTAAAAAAATAAATCATGTATTTAAATTCACGCCTTGCCCGCGCCAATTTTCCTTTGCCTTCCGGAGAAGCAAAACCCAAGAACCCAGTCATGACATCGACAGCTCATCAAGTTCTGGTCTACCGTGTTTTGTGTTCTTATTACTAATAAAAGTGTCCGCTTAAGTTGACTTTGACATACATGGTTGTTTGCATTTGTTGACGTAAAATGTGCGATTTTTTTATTAAATATGTCCTTTTTATGTTGACATGTGTTGTACAAAACCCAAAACCGGTGAAGTTAGCACGTTGTGTAAATCGTAAATAAAAACAGAATACATGATTTGCAAATCCTTTTCAACCTATATTCAATTGAATACACTGCAAATACAAGACACTTAACGTTCGAACTGGTAAACTTTGTTATTTTTTGCAAATATTAGCTCATTTGGCTTTGATGCCTGCAACATGTTTCAACAAAGCTGGCACAAGTGGCAAAAAAGACTGAGAAAGTCGAGGAATGCTCATCATACACATCCCACAGGTGAACAGGTGTGTGACGTGATCACTCCCTGTGCAATGCTGGCTGCCTTCAGGCACCGGTCAAAACTTAGACTTTGATTAAGCATCATTCATTTATGGTAACGCAATATTTTTTTTTTATGACATTAACATTGACAGCCCTAATGTATGTATATATATATATATATAAATAATGTATGTATGTAATGTATATGTACGTATGTATATTTATGTATGTATATACTGTATGTATGTGTGTGTGTGTATATATACATATACGTGTGTTTATTATATATATATATGTATATATATATATATATATATATATATATATATACCGTATATTACCAAATAGTAGCCCGGGCGTTTATTTTACAAAATGGGGTCAGACCCCGGGCGGCTATTAGGACATGGGCGGTTATTTGCACAAGGCTTTTATTTATTTTTGCACCAGCCTGCACCAGGCCATTATTTGGTTACAATGGTTACTGTCCAGTATTTTTTTTTTCGTACAAACAATTTTAAATGTAAAAGCTATTGTAAACATACAAACAAAAAAACAAGACTATCAAAAGACAAGAGATCAACAAGGCCTCAACATGGCAGTACTGCAACAATTGTCAAATAGAATACCAATACTAAAAATAAATACACTTTTTAAATAAAGCAACCTACTGGGAAAAATAAAATTATGGTACCAAGTACTCAAGTATTAAAAAACACACCATCAAAACAGAACAATAATACTGTCACTTAAATAAAATAAAGGCTACAGTACTCCAAGTTTTAAATAAAGAAGCATACAAGAAAAATACAATTATGGTACCAAGTACTCTATAAAACCATCAAAACAATAATACTGCAGCAAACGCAACCCCAAATGCAACTCAACCCCACTCATCATCCTCCTTCTCCTCCTCTCCCTCACCCCCCTCATCATCATCCTCCTTTTCAATCACAAGTTCATTGAGGAACTGCTGTTCCTCATCACTCTCCTCCTCTTCCTGAACCACAGCAGCAGCCTGCTGTCTAGCCCTCAACAGCATCTCTCTGCCTGCCTGACATGGCTGTCCCTCCTTGAAGCAGTAAATGAGCTGGTCCTCACTCCCATCAGCCCACACACCTTGTAGGATACCACAAAGCAACATTCAGCTATGGCTACTGTTTGCAACACGGACACACACACACACACACACGATTAAGCCAGCCACTTGTTGCACCAAACACCACCCCGGTGTCTCTCGTGTCACTCGCGGTGACATACAACTCCTTTGCCTTAATGCTGATCATTTTGCGGGACACACGGTGGTTCAGTCCACGAACGTGATGTATCCACTGACACAAATTAGCATCAAGCTCGTCGCTCACTTTCTTCCTACCTCCATCCGGGGGGGGTGGGGGGGCCTTTTCCATCGATTGCCGACTGAGATAGTAGTTCTCCCTTTTTTTGTTTCCATTTTTGTACACGTTTTGGGTCAACGTTAAACTGCCTGGCCGCTGCCAAACCAGAATTCTGCTCCGCATACTTCACAATCGCTAGCTTGAACTTTAAGTCAAGTCAAACTTTCTCTTCTTCCCCCTTAAAGTATTCCCGTCCATCAGTTGTGGTGTAGCGGTATCCTGTTCATTCAACTCACTGCTACTGTTGCTTGCCATGTTGAAACTTTTCCTCGTGGGTTTGTTGTGTGTTACGCTATATGCGGTGACCTATTGCAATATGTTGATTACCCAGAATCCCCACGTGACGTCTGCTGTTACCGTAATGACCAGAATTATTGCACCTTTGCTTTTCCTTTTAGCTTATAAATTGGGTTTAATGAAAATTAAATCAATATGATTTTAATCTAAATTATGCAAATAACAGCCCATGGGCGGCTATTTGGACATAGGCGTTTATTAGGAAGAGGCTGTTAATTCACAAAATGGGCTCAGACCCCGGGCGACTATTAGGACAAGGGCGTCTATTTGCACAAGGGCGTCTATTTGGTAATATACGGTATATATATACATATATATATATATGTGTATAAATATATATAATTTATGTATTTTTTACTTGATTTTTGCCATGTACAATCCATTATTCATCGACTGTTGATTTGTTTGTATTCATAAAAATCAATAAAACATATTAATAAGAAAAAGACAAAAAACAGTATGTCAACTGTCTATGGATATGCTTGTTTACACGGCAAAAAAAAATTCAATTAAAAGAGATGAGGAGGTGAGGAAGTGTAGTGTACACATAGCTCCAACTGTGGCCAGCTCAAAGTTGGTAGCAGGCATAGCGCCCTGTAGTCACGTGAGTGCTTTTTGACCAATCATTTAGGAGGTGGTTGGAAACTCTCTTTAATTAGGACTTTGCTACTGAATAAACGCCACTGCCCCTTATAGCTCAGCCCCTGAATCAGAGCTCAGAACCTTACAAAATATTCTCCTGTTGCTACGATGTCATATGAAAACATCCATCCATCCATCCATTTTCTAATCAAATATGCACAAATGGAAAAAAAAATGTCACCAAACAGAGTACTTTATTATCATACATATGGTTCTGAACAAAGTCACAAGTAAATCTGCAAGCAATGGCTAGTTTTGGTTATGTCGACAACAGCATATATCATTTACATCAGTGAGCCAGTCCGAAGGGCGTCAATTTAAGCGGATTCTACTGTATATGTAACTTGACAGATCTTTGCCATGAATTAGTGTGTTTTTATTCCACTTGGTTTGTGGTATATTCACCATCATTTTATCAATGTGTCTTTTTACTTACAGTATGTATATTATTTTGACACTGGAAGATTTTAAATAAAAACATGTTTGTCCCTACAAGTGTGTGCAAGGATGGACACGTCACCTGCGACTCTTCCGACTGCATGCTTAGCTGTCAGTGGTCAGCCTGGTCGTCATGGTCACCATGTGACGTCACCTGCGGGCTTGGGCTCCAACAGCGATACAGGTGAACAGCTGTTGCAGACTTTTTGATGTCTGCTTACATTTTAACTCCTAATCCAATCCTATTTTCTTGCTCTAAGACCAACTTGCATCAAGTTACTTCTCACTTTCTTATTTGAGAAAAGTTGTGACTGAACAGATGTGTCTTCTTAGGTCTCCAATAAATCAGACAGTAGCCATCAGAGGACTCCTGTGCCCAGGAGACTTATCAGAAGTCCGCCGCTGCTCCATCCCTTGCATCACTGGTAAACACGTGCATTCACTGACCAAGAACAGGCACAATACTTGTTGGTTTTCAGTCTCATCATCTAGCTAAATAATTAAATGTATATACCCTGATGATTATCTTGTGTGATGACTGTATTATGATGATAGTATATATCTGATAGTATATATCTGTATCATGAATCAATTTAAGTGGACCCCGACTTAAACAAGTTGAAAAACTTATTTGGGTGTTACCATTTAGTGGTCAATTGTACGGAATATGTACTTCACTGTGCAACCTACTAATAAAAGTCTCAATTAATCAATCAATCAATCAATCAATCAATCAATCAAAAAAAGCATCTGAGGAGCTAAAGCTAATCAGACAAAAGGATCATTATCACTCATCATCAGTTTCTCTGATGTCCATACGCTTTGATCATGCCTTCTTTACACACCAACTAGGGAATGGAGCGCACCTTGCCAAATAAAGTATAGTACCTTAACTTACCATTTTACAGTAATTGGTTTTACCATTGACCTTGTAACTCAGAACCCATGTATCTCAAATCAGTGTCACCCATTGAAAGTTGTTGGCCACACAACACACCACAATTTTAACACTATTGTCCACTGTGGTGACTGATGCACAACTTTGACATCAGGACTGACACATATAATAGAAAAAGCAATTTAAGATATCTGTCCACTGTAGTAAGCAGCGTGCGTGAAAGGGTTAAACTGCAACATATGACTTATGTACATCCTAGCTTCTAAATTCATATATAACTTAGTATCATATTAGCATATATGTTAATGTACTATTAAGATGACAGGGCAAATCTCAAATGTTCACACAGACCAACCGGATGGGGTTTGGAGTAAATGGACCAGCTGGTCAGAGTGCAGTAAGACGTGTTTCCATCATGTTGACGATGTGGGAATCCGACAACGATTCCGCAGCTGCAACCACAATCATACTCACACGCCCTCCTGTGATGGAGACAACATAGAGCAGGAGCCTTGCAACACGGTGCACTGTGCAGGTACGAGTGATATACGTCCTCTTTTTTTTATTCAGAATGCAAACATCAGCAGACTAAAAGTTAATTGCCTTCTGCTTCTAGTGGACGGCAGCTGGTCTGCATGGTCCACGTGGTCTCTCTGTTCCTCTGATTGTGACTCTGGTGTTCAAACTCGAGAGCGATTCTGCACTTCACCTCCACCACAACATGGAGGCAGCAGCTGTCCTGGTCCACACGTTCAGACGAGAGACTGCAACGCTCACCCCTGTACAGGTACCATCGAATAATATGTATCAACTAAATACCATCAACTATATACCATCAAACATATACCATCAAACATATACCAACTATATACCATCAAATATATATAATCTGGATACCATTAAACATATACTCTCAAATGTATTCCAACAAATACTGCATATACCAGCGATGTCAAATCTACGGCCCAGATTTTATCCGGTCCGTGTGATGAGTTTGCCAAGTATTAAAATGAGCTGCATTTTTTTTTAATGAAAGATACTGCTGTTCTAAGTGTGTCCAGTGGATGTCACAATAGCAATTCTATTAGGACTAGCAAGAGGTACAAAGTAAAGCGTGGCTGCGGCTCCTCTCCCTCAACCCAAATGAAACTTCAAACCTGACGTTGTATGTCTTCTGCTTCGAACACATCGTTATTTGGCACCCTTAATCCCCCATAATGAAAACTTGACCCTTTTGAATAGTTTTTACCTCCGTTTCTTACGGTTTGTCGAGTCAGCACTGGATTGATACGTGGACATGACAAAGGAGGTATTTGATACCTAGAAGAGTGTTTTTTGTTCGATCTCAGAAAGACTGTGACTTAAAGTTTAATCTTGGCTTTGTAGATACACTGAGAAAAAGTCTAAGCTCATTGTGTTTTTTAAACGCCACCAATTTCCTCAGAATTTTCAACAATCTTGAAGTGTTTTGTCCAGAGGATTATTTGTGACTTGTATGTTTTCAGAATGTGCTTGTTCTGTTTTGTGCCAAAGTAAAACAAAAAAAACAACCTAGAGTTGTCTTTATTTTTAAGTTATTATGCCATGATTCTACCATTCCGGCCCACTTGGGAATAGATTTTCCTCCATGCGGCCCCTGAGGTAAAATGAGTTTGACACCCCTGGTATATACCATCAACTACACACAATCATCGATATACCATCAACTATGTACCATCAATGTATACCATCAAATATATACCATCAAACATATACCAACTATATAATATCAAATATATATCAACTGCACTGTAAGCTCAGGGTTTCCCTCAGCTTGTGACAGTGGGAGCATGGCTAGGGGCGTGGTCAATACGGTGTCATTATATAATTTACATATTTTCTTTAAAAAGGCTAACAAAAATGTTGTGCATACATTTAAAAACAAATCTGTGTTATTAGTATTTTTTCTCATATCATTTTGCTGTATTTTTCAATTGCTGCTGTTCATTGTATGATGAAACACAGTGGCGGCTGCTGGTCTTTCATGTAGGGGGAGGTCATTTTCACAGTCTCCAGTAACAGATAAAAGATATAAAGATGCTAGTCCAAGAAATGTATGTACAAAAGTACATATTTTACCATTTTTTTTATTTTTTAGGGGAAGTTGAGCTTATACTGCCGTATAACCATATCTCCCAGGTGAACGGCCTCTGTCATGTTAGAACAAGGCAGATAAGGGAAGTCAGCAAGTCTGATCCGTAATTTTAGGACTAGGATTGGCTCTAAATGCTAGAGCCTGGGTCAGTCAGGCTGGGTGCAAAGCGGGTCTGTGTGCGTGCCGCCAGCTGGAGGGGCTGCCGCCCCAACGCCCAAGCTGCCAGCTATTGGAGCCAAAATGTGCCGCCTCGGCCATACTGCCCCTCTCCTGAAAGAGCGCCACTGTCGTCTTAATATTTGCACATTGCACATTTTGTATATCACGTCCGTGGATATATCTCGGACATAATAAAGGGGTCATATTATAATTTTTTTCCACATTGCAGACATGATGCCTCCGCTCCAGACAATTGCATTTGTCTTACTTACGTCATCACAATATCCTGTTTTGGTGATCAAAGTCTGTCGGTGGCCGAATTTTTGGTGCATCACTCGTCATTAATGTGTAAAAAATAGGCTATATATCCATTCATACGTTGTATTACTTTAATTTGTTTTACATAAAAGATTAAAGATTAAGATTAAAGTACCAATGATTGTCAAAAGGGGATGGGTCAAATGCAGAGGACAAATTTCACCAAGACCATAATTGTTAACGTGTGGCGGCTTTTATTTTGCCGTGGTGTCACGCCACAATTAACTAAATGCAGGGGAAACCCTGATGCTATTGCGACAGAATCAATATCCTGATGTGATGGCCCACGGGTAAAAAGTGTTTTTAACTCTGTTAGTCCTCTTCTTGTGTGACCGAAATCTCTTTCCTGATGGCAGCAGGTTGAACAAGTGCTGACCAGGGTGAGAGCTGTCTGCCAGGATTTTCTTTGTTCAGTTAAGACAGCAAGTGTGAGCAATGTCCTCTAGGAATTACATATTTTGAAAATTGGTGACCAAATGGCTATGACCTGTGGGGTTCCTCAGGGCTAGATTTTGGGACCCCTATTGTTCAACTTGTACATGCTGCCACTAGGACAGCTAATACACAGCTTCAATATGTCCTATCACAACTACGCAGATGACACTCAGATCTTCGTGTCACTGATGGCAGGTGAACGTCGGCCTGTTGATTCACTTAGTCGCTGCATCGAACAGATGCAGAGAAACAATTTTCTTCAGCTAAACTCAAGCAACACTGAAATCATTGTCTTTTGCCGACAGAACCAAAGATAAACTGTTCTTCGTCACCTTGAGACCCTCTCCCTGAAACCTAATAATCAGGTTAGAAATCTAGGGGTAATAATGGGCTCAGATTTGAACTTTAACAGCCACATTAGGTCAGTAACGTCAGCAGCTTTTTACCACCTGAGTAACATTTTTAAAATCAAAGGAATAATGTCTAAATCAGACTTTGTCTACAGCAGGTTAGACTGCTGTAATGACCTTCTCACTGGGCTCTCTAAACAGGCTGTAAAGCAGCTGCAGTACATCCACAATGCTGCTGCGCGAGTCTTGTTGAGAACCAGGAAATATGACCACCATATTAGTCCAGTGATAAGGTCACTGCACTGGCTTCCTGTTGCTCAGAGAATAGTGTTTAGAACAGCTCTCCTTGTATACAAGTCTTGTCATGGTCTTGTACCAGAGTACATATCTGATATGTTAGAGCCATATGAACCATCTCAAGCTCTGAGAACCTCAGGGAGTGGTCTCCTACTGGTGCCTAGAGTCAGGACCAAATATGGTGAAACTGCATTTCAGTTTGATGCTCCTTAAATCTGGAATAGTCTTCCTGAAGCTGTAAGACGGACCTCAACATTGGCAATGTTCAAATCCAGCCTGAAAACACTTAAACTTCAAAGTATTTTATCTACAGTATTTGATTAATTTTATTGTATTGAATTTAATTTAAAATATTTTTGCCTTCTTTTAAATTTCTGTAAAGCACTTCAAATTGCCTTGTGTACTAATTATGTTTTATAAATAAACTTGCCTTGCCTATATACCATTAAACATATACCATCAAATATAAACCAACAAATATAAACCGCGAAATATACACCATCAAGTATGTACCATCAAATACGTACCGTCAAATATAAACCATGAAATATACACCATCAACTATGTACCATCAACTATGTCAATCATTCAGTCAAAGATCATTTATATAGCCCTAAATCACAAACGTCTCAAAGGGCTGCACCAGAAAATATAAACTATCACATTTATACCATCAAATATGCACAGTACCATGAAATATATACATCAACTATGTGCCATGAAAAATGTTGCATTAAATATATACCTTGAAATATATACCATCATCAATATAAAATCAACGATATACCATCAAACATATACCATGAAATATGTACCAACAAGTATATACATTCAAACATACAATGACCATGAAATATATTTATACACCAACAAATGTGTACCATAAAATAAATACCAACAAATATATACCATCAACTATGTACCATAAATATGTACAATCATGTATACCATCAGACATGTACCATCAAATACTGTACATATCATCAACTTTATAGTACCATCAACTGTATACTTATTATTTCATTGTCAACATAATGCAGTTTCTAACAGTATTTCCTGAATTTGCATGCAGGTGTGTGCCCAGAAGGCATGACTTACTTGACAGCAGCAGAGTGTGAGCAGCAAGGAGGTGCATGTCCTCGTGTGTGTTTGGACATGACCTCCACTGAGGTGCAGTGTGCCACCGCCTGTTACGACGGCTGCTACTGTGAGCTCGGCTTCTACCTGCTCAATGGCAGCTGTGTGACTTTGTCCCAGTGTCCTTGTTACCACCGGGGGGACCTCTACCCAGCTGGGCTAACTCTGTCTGTAGATGCCTGCAACAACTGGTACTGTCCTGACAGAAACACAGACGTTAGAAGAGAAACTGGAAGTCAAAGTTGATTGATTGTTCCGGATTGTTTCCAACAGCACATGCATCGATGGAAAAATGGAATGTGGAACAAAGCCTTGTCCTGGTTAGTGTGTTTGTTATAATATGTCTTCTTAAAGGCACAATATGCACTGTAGAGGGTGCCTCAGCATTATGCATAAAGGTTATAGTAATATTTAGAGTTAGAGGAACTCAATTACTCATTTGTCTTGAGTGTCTTCATAATTCTTTGTCAGTAAAAACTGATATAAACCTGATTAGTTTATTTTGGTGTTTTGATCACAAACACCACTGAGCTGCCCTATCAGTGACATTGTGACATCAGCTGCACCGACCATATAAAAAAAACTATAATAGTACTAATAATAGATTAAAAAATAAAAATGAAATATAAATACATATTTTTATTATATTATAATATATTATATTATATTATTATTATATTTCTATTATAAATAATAACACATATAAAATAATTACAATGTATCTCATATGTAATATTATTTATAATAAAAGTATATTAACTATACGTAAGTAAATATAAATATTAATACATTGTATTATATTAAAATATTATTTATTTATTCTAAATTCATTATTTTCAATAATAAAGATTTATTGCTATTTATTTTACATGTATTATTTATAATAATACTAATAATACGTTATTTATACTATTTCAATAATATTATTTTAAATTATTATTATATAATAGTTATTATTATCATTAAATAATGATTTTTATTCATTTAATTATTATTATACATTATTATTATTATTGTTATTATTAAAACTAAAAAAGGATTCGGAGAGCCCAGACCTTAGTCAGGCCCAAGCCCTCATTAGTAGCTGATGATCTCGATCACCCTTAAAAATGCAATCGCTTGTTTCTTATCCAGTTTCCTAAAAGTTTCATTAAAATCTCCCCATTAAGTTGCTATCTAACATTTATGTAGAATATATAATAATATATATGTTTATATATGTATATATATTTATATATATACAGCATATGTACATAATAAATAAATAATTATGTTTATTTATTATTGTCTACAGAACAGGGATTCAAAGTTAAATAAAACACGCTGTAACATACTGTACTGTTGCGGATCTGGACTTATGGGGACCCTGGGCAGGATTAGACCAGGAGGTCCATGGCTAGTTATCGATTGATGTCAGTATTTTGGGCCCTCTAATGGCCCTGTGTTTGCCTAGGGGGAAACACTTTAGCATCTGTGTACCACTTCCTTTACATTGTCCGGGGATCAAAGCAGGGTCCAAACATTGCGAGTCGAGAGCACTAGACACTAAGCCACAGAGTTAAAAGCCAAAGTTTATTGTCCGATGTGACTCTTGAGGGGTCAGGTAGAGAGTTAACCAATATATCCACACACAGCTGCAGCAGCCGGTGTTCATTATACCTGCACGTTCACACCATTGTGAACAAAATACAATTGTGTAACCTGCATCAACATTATTAATACCGAACAACATCAACTGTTTTTGCCCTTTGTCTTTCCATGCTTTTTTTCCATAATTCTCCAATATGATTTAGTGGACTGCGGCTGGAGCAGCTGGACCCAGTGGAGTGCCTGTAGTCGAACATGTGATGTTGGTGTGAGGAGGCGGTACCGTTCAGGAACCAATCCCCCACCAGAGTCTGGAGGTCGTCCCTGCGAAGGCGTCAGGGTTGGCTTGGACACCTGCAGCGTTGAACCTTGTTTTGGTAAAATCCTTCCACCCCTAAATGTTGCTTCATCCCTCCTTACAAAGTAAGCTAATTTGAGTGTGATGTATGTCAGGTGTCAAAGAACCATGGAGTTTGTGGTCCGAGTGCTCAGTGACGTGTGGAGGAGGTTACAGGACCAGAACCCGGGGACCCATCAGAGTTCATGGCACTTCACAACAGTTCAATGCCTGTAACCTGCAGCCATGCGGTACAACAAAAAAATCGCTCCCTCATTAGCTAGCATGATGACACAAATTTTACTGCGGTTTATTGACCTCTGATTATTTATTGTATTTTTTTTATTTATCCATCCATTATTTTTTTATTCCTCGAACTACTATCAGAACAAACTTTGGGCATTTTATGCAAGCACATACAAGACATGTTTTTTTGTCTAAAGTGTATAGGAGGGTTGCATATGACATCACATCCTTTTTTCTTCCTCGTGACTTAATTCTCACAATAGGCAAGCAGCGAGAGCTTAGCATTAAAACAAGTGAAAGTGAGTGTAGCGTTTGAAAAGAAAATGCCATATTGCTGTTTTGTTTTTGGGTGTTCCAGTCATTCAAATAGAGATAGGAAATACCTTTCATAGAGTCTCGAAATAAGTTTCTCATAAAGCTAATAAAGTCAGGACCATTGATATTGTCCGAGTCTTGGCTGACTGCTCGACTGGAACAGCGTCGTCTGTGACTGAAGAGACCGATGCAATACTGGCAGTGTTTCGCGCAGAGGTCACAGCGATGAAGGGTGTCTGGTCTATAGGAGTAGTGGCGCTCCTGAAGGTCTCTCCTGCGGGTTCGCTTGTCTGCTGTTGTCTGCCTCAGTTTCTCCTCCCCTGCCCTGAGATGTTGAGTCAGGGTTTTCTCAAGAGTTTGTATTTTTTCTAACAGCCTTCATGTCTCTTTTCACCACGTCCTTGTAGCGCAACTTTGGGCGCCCAATGTTCCTCCTTCCCGACCTCAGCCTGCCAAGATATGCCTAGGATACGTTGTGGGCTATTCATATGAAAAGTGTTGAGACGTTACTCTTGTCTTGCATAAGTTGTCCAGGTTTTGCTGCCATACAGCAGCGTGCTGACGACACAGGCGTTGTACACTACCATCTTGGTCACAACAGTCAGCTTGGGGTTCGTCCACACTTGTGTTGTAAGGCGAGCAAGTGTGGTGGCTGCCTTCCCAATTCTTTTGTCAACCTCAGCGTCAAGGGAGAGGTTGTCGGTGACTGTGGAGCCGAGGTATGTGAACTGCTGGACGACGTCGAGTTGATAGTCGTCGATGTAGATGGCTGGCTGTGACTCTGACTCCTGTGCAAGGACTTTGGTCTTCTTAAGGCTGATTGTTAAACCGAAGTCCTTGCAGGCCTGGGAGAAGCGGATCACCAGGGACTGTAATTGTTGCTCTGTGTGAGTTGCTATAGCCGCATCGTCTGCAAATAGCATGTCTGACGAAAAACGTCACAAGTTTTGGTCTTGGCCCGGAGACGGGAGGGGTTGAAGAGCCTGCCATCTGATCTGGTTCGCAGGTATATTCCTTCTGTTGATGTGTCAAATGCGTGCTTGAGCATTGAGATCAAATGCTTTGGTGAGGTCGATGAAGGCGATGTACAGGGAGACATGCTGTTCTCTGCACTTCTCTTGTAGTTGTCTCAAGGAGAATACCATATCTAGCATACCGTATTTCCTTGAATAGCCGCAGGGGCGTTAATTAATTTAAAACCTCCTGTCACACCTGCGTTTACCGGAAACCGGCGGGATGGCCGTGCATGCGGTAATTATTTTAAAACCTCTTCTCACTCCGGCGTTTACCAAAAGGAATCCATAAAATTTAGGCGTGCGCTTTGAGTGTGATGTAAGCATACCATCATGAAAAGCACATTTAATTAAAAAAAACATTATTATGGTCTTACCTGTACTTATAAATGGAGTCCATTTGCAGCTCCTTCTGACCAAAAGCATCGATAACTTGTTTATAGAAGTCTTCCTTATTTTCTTTCTTCAGTTTTAAAAGTCTTTGTTTCGATGGAGATATTCCTTTAATTATTACCTCCTGCTTCGATTGAAAGTCCAGTTTAGAAAACTGTTTTATTTTAGATACCGGTATGTAATCCTCCATGTTAAAAGTTCAGGCAGAGGAAAAAAAAAAAATCTCTTGCTGCGTGTGTTCACTTCTTCTGCAGTACCGGAAGTCGCAAGAAGGATCACTAGCGCGGCAGCGCCCTCTACCACCAGGAGGCGGGAGTCATTTAATGACTTATACAGTATTTCACACACGCAGCTACGGTATATTAATAAAACATAGCTGCTTACTGTTCTCTTTTGCATACTGTACCGGTATTCAATAGCTTGGACCTTAAATCCTACTGAAAAGCTCTTTATCTTTTTTCCTTTGTGCGATTGTAAACTACTGAAAGCAGCTTCCTCCATTTTGAAAATGAGGACAGATGCGTCACTAGTGACGTAACGAATTTGACCCGGTGGAAGTTCTAGCCATATGCTAAATATTTTGCGAAACGAGTTTGACCCGGCGAAAATTATAGACATGCGATAATAAAATTAATATTTTGCGAAACATATTTGATCCAGCTTCAATAATAAACCGGCGATAAGGCCAAGCATGCGTTAATTATTTTGAGAAACGAGTTTGACCCGGCAGTAATTCTAGACGTGCGAATACTATATTCCCTGCGCCAATTCAAGGAAATACGGTAGATCTCTTGATGCGAAAACCACACTGAGACTCCGAGTAGACTCGCTCAGCCAATTTCTGCAGACGGATCAAGATGACCCTGGCGAAGACTTTGCCAACAACGCTGAGGAGAGAGAGGCCTCTGTAATTGTTGCAGTAATTTCTCTCTCCTTTGTTGTTGTAGAGGGTGATGATCTTGGCGTCCCTCATGTCCTGGGGCACGGCCCCTCCTTCCCAACGCTGGCATAAGACCTGGTGCAGCGGAAGTAGTAGGGTGGTTTTGCAGTTCTTGATGAGGTCAGGAGGAATAACATCACTGCCGGGGGCTTTGCATGAGGTCAGACTGTCAATGGCCTTACTGAGCTTAGTGTTGGCTCGGCATCAAGGTCTACCATGGTTGGCAGGCACCCGATGACATCAAGGGCTGAGCTGGACACAGTGTTCTGCCTGGAGTAGAGGTTGATGTAATGTTCCACCAATCTCTCCATCTGTTGGCTTTTATCGGTGATCAGATCGCCGGTGGTAGATTTTAGGGGGGCCGTCTTGCTCTGTGGTGGTTCCAGTGCCTTCTTGATGTCATCGTACATTCCTTTGATGTTTCCTGAGGCAGCAGCGTTCTGGAATTCTGTGCTGAGTTCTTGCCAGTATTCGTTTGCACAGCGCCTAGCTGTCTGTTGTGCTTTGCTCCTGGCAGCTCTGATGGTTTGCAGGTTCTGTTTGCTGGGTGACTGCTTATATTTGGCAAGGGTGACACGCCTTGCTTCGATCACGGGTGACATCTTGGTCGACTTGGCATCAAACCAGTCGTGTCATTTCGAGGTCTTCTTCCCAAAGCTTGCCAGAGCTGTGTGATGTATAGTATCCCGCAGTACTTCCCACTTCTCTTTAGCGGTGTCACATGACTGGGTGGTGCTCACTTCCTTCTCAAAGGCGGCAGTAAACTGCTTTACAAGAATTGGCTGGGACATCTTACTGACGTTGTTACGGGGGTTACCCTGATTCCTGGATCAATGAATCCTCTTTTGGTTGCAGCCTCATCTCGCAGCGGAGCAGAGAGTGGTCCGTATCGCAGTCTGCGCTGTGAAAAGAGCGTGTGTGAAGGACACATTTTATGGCGGTGCGCCTGACTAGGATGAGGTCCAGCTGGTGCCAGTGTTTGGAGCGAGGGTGTCTGCAGGAAACCTTGTGTTGGGGCTTGGACTGGATGTACACGTTTGTGACGCATAGCTTGTGGAAAGTGCGCAGTTCGAGCAGGCGCTGCCCATCCTCGTTCATCTTTCCCATCTCAAATTTGCCGAGGCATAAGGGGCACGAGTCGTGATCCGCCCCCACTCTGGCGTTGAAGTCGCCCAATAGAACAAGTTGTTCCTTACTGGGGACGCTGCTGATGATGGAGGCGAAGTTCTCGTAGAAGCGGTCCTTGGTGTCTGGGGTGGAGGACAGTGTCGGGGCGTACACGCTCACAAGGGTCACGAGGCCTTCGGTGGTGTTGAGGCGAAGAGTGAGGAGTCGTCCTGAGCCGTTGCTGCCTTGCTCCACCGTATTCAGCAGGCTGTTCTTCACGGCAAAGCCTACGCCATGTTACCACGGCTCTTTGGAGCTCTTTTCTTGCCGGAGGAAGGTGTAATCATTCTCTTTCATCGTACCCGAATCTGCCAGCCGTGTTTCTTGGAGGGTGGCAATGTCCACATTCAGTCTGTGGAGTTTGTCGTTGATGACCGCAGTTTTCCTGAGATCACTGATGTCTGTGAAGTACGTAGAAAGGCCGGTGGTCATCATAGTCCGGACATTCCAGCAGGCCAGTTTGAAAGATGGTCTCTTTTGCTTGGTCGGTTTTTGGCTGGTGCGGAGGATTCAGTCTACCATTCAGGTAGTTCCCTATCCCCATGCACCCAATGGGGAGGGTAGACCGTAGCGGGACAGCACCTTGCTGACTGGGGGCTGCCCAGCTTGAGGCGGGCGGTAGCTGTCCAGTGGGATACAAGGATCCCTCCCACTGTCGAGAGAAACCCCTAGTGCCACGCTCTACGGCAACGTATCACCGGTAACTGTTGCTCCCCGTATTGTGTCTATGCCGTAGGCGAAGCTGGAGTGTCCTCTCCAGGTTTTGGTGGTCGGACACTAGCCAGGGCGAGTTGATGTGGAGGACAGGCAGTTTGTCCCACCTCTCCACGTCGTTAGTGGATCCAAAGGAACAGTCAGGCTTTTACAATTTGGCACCAGCGATGTTGCAGGAGCTGCCGGGACGAGGTTGCAAGCAACAACGGGACCGCCTTAGGGGCTCTGACTGCGGATTTTTTCCTCCAGTTTTACTCCTGAGGCCTTTTCCATGTCTGGATATAGCCGCAAGGCAGCCTAGGTTTGGAATCTGAGTTTTCCTTCTCCAAGACAGATTGCCATCCCAGGCTGACGAGCACTGTCCGCTCAAAACAACTGGTTTTACGGCGCCAGTGATTCATTCGCCTTCGCCCCTTTTCCTGTCAGTAACAGCCGTTCCGCCGGGCTAGAAGCTAGCCACACGAGCAGGCCAGGAGTTGTACTTGGTTGTCAGAGGCTTTTTGATTCTTGCGTCATACATTGATTTGAATCAAATACAAGCAGTCATGAAAGGTAAAGTATTCGCCGTGCGAGTAAGAGTGAAGATCCGCCTCAACAAGCCCAGGGAGTGTGCATTATCACAGCGTGCAGAAAACCTCCAGAAGTGTGCAGGCCAATCACTTCCATAAGTGCTAAGAAAACACAACTTATATATACTCTATTGTCGTTTGCCAACACTACTTGTTTTACTTATTTCACCAGGAAGGCAAAGTGTGGCCTGGGAGCCATCTGCTGAACACACCTCTTGTTTTTGGCATGTTGTAGATATATAAATAATTAAATAAACAAATGTAAATAAACACACATGTAAAAATAGAGGAAAAAGACAAACATAATAAGAAATTTGTTACTAATAATGAATAAAAACACAAAGCTTTGTCTTTAAATATATGTTTTTGTCTTTTTACTAGCCTATTTCATTCCAAGTGACATAATGACGTCACACTACCACCATATTGAAAAAATATTTATAACAATATTATTTTTTGTATACTTTTGTTATTTATGATCATATTTATAAGTACAGTAGTGTTTGTTTTTTTGTACGCGGGAGGAAATAAAACACTGCTGTTCTTTTTTGAATGTATAATTACCTCTTGGCAGCTGATACCGCAATTTATGTTCTTTGCAAAAAGATGTCAAAGCGCAGTGATCTTAAATATTTGATACTTTGAAACACTTTGCAATAAAGTCGTAAACTTAAAGGGTACCTATTATGCAAAAACAACTTGTCTTACTTATTCGTACCTGTTTTTGTGTACTCAAACCATGGAAGCGTCGTGGAGATATTACTAAAACAATATTGCCTTCATTCATACTTCTTCCAAATGAGCCATTTGGAATTTGGCCAATTTGTGACGTGTTTCCCATTGCTATCGTTAGCAGATATCTTCATGTATAGTAACGTTTTACTCACAGAGCTTTGCCCGAGTCCGCTATTGTAGTCTGACATTGTAGTCAATAAGTTATTTATTTTTCTCTATCATCTTGTTAATGGGCAGACGAGCTCGTACATGGACGTGCTTCCTCCGCTGTTGCCATTTCTAATACAAAGTAGCATATAGTTTGAATTTATATCTGTCAGTATGGAAGCATTAAAAACTACAACATGGCTGATGGGGAGAAGATGCAGTCAAAGTGGAGGCACGTAAATAAGACCACCCACAAAATGGCGCATCCTGAAGAGATGGTCAGAAAGCAGCTTGAAGATGGTCTGTAAAACATCATCTATGCAAAATGTTGACCAAAGAACCACCATTACATGTTATGTAGACCACAAGGAAGTGTTTCAAATCCCCACTTAAGAACTTTCAGTTTTTGTTGATTTTGGTAGCCGCAGTGGGCGGTAGTGTTTTTTGCCTGAAGGAAGACCACATTTCCCATAGCATCGTAAATCGTCAGAAACTACTGTCATGTACAGACGAGGGGAACAATGAGAAACCTTGGAAGGGACGGCAGATGTGGGACCTCTGGGACCACCCCCAAATTCTGTTATTGTGACAACCCTACTTTATTGCTACTCCCTGTCTGTAGGAGGCAGTGTCTATGTGCCTGCCTGGGGATTGCTGAGCTATAATAACTAAACTCATAGCATTCACAATATCACAATATCGTCCTGGTATTTGTGGTAATCCATGGAAATTGTGTGATTAGTTGACCTATTTGTAATGATGAATAATTTTTTCAGATGCTGGCAGAGTGTGTCCGGCAGGTCAGCAGTGGGAGCAATGTGTGAGGGGAGCAGTGTCGTGTTCAGATGTCACAATGGGCCTCAGTCGTAACTGTACACCAGGCTGCCAGTGTCCACCTGGGACTTTCCAACAGGTCGGTGTTGAGGTTCAACCACAATAGAAAGACTCTCTTTCCCACCACCACCACCACACACACACACACACACACACACACACACACACACACACACACACACACACACACAGACTGTCGTTACTTTTCTTTATCTGGCCCTAGGATGGAACGTGCGTCCATGAATCTGAGTGTCGCTGTGATGTTGATGGAGAGAAATATAAACCAGGAGAAATTGTTCCCTCAGACTGCAAAAACTGGCAAGTAAAACACAATTTTAATACGTTACTGTTTAATTTAATCAAACATTTTTAGTTTTAGTTTAGTCGCTCAACATTCGTCAAACATTAAAAAAAAGTCTGTGCTTATATTACAGTACATGTGAAGCGGGGAGACTAGTAAACTGCTCTCAAGCCATCTGTAATGGTAAAATGATGACGATTATTATTGTTGCTCAAGTAAGCTATTAGCTTTGATTTGAAGTACTGGTGTAATATTTTTCACAGTTGATGGGCAGTGGTCCTTGTGGACTCCGTGGGGTCACTGCTCAGTGTCATGTGGAGCAGGTCTGCAGTCCAGATATCGCTTCTGTTCCAGCCCTCAGCGCTCTGGCAGCGGCTTGTCATGTCTGGGACCCAATCGTGAGGACAGAGTCTGTGTCAACACATTGTGTGACCGTAAGTTTGTCACCTTCACACCGTATTGACCCAGATATAAGACAAATGTACTTTAAGACCACCACTCTTTGTTGTAATGTGGTGTCGGAGGGCAAAATGATAGGAAGACAGACTTTCAATTTGTTGGAAGTGTGGCGTGTTTATTGACAAAGCATGTCTTAAACACTCGTAAAACCGATCAAAAAATCAAAGTAGCAACTTAAACAATCAAAAGTACAAAGCAAATAATCTACCGTAAATTTCGGACTATAAGTCGCTCCGGAGTATAAGTCGCACCGGCCGAAAATGCATAATAAAGAAGGAAAAAAACATATATAAGTCGCACTGGAGTATAAGTCACATTTTTTGGGGAAATGTATTTGATAAAACCCAACACCAAGAATAGACATTTGAAAGGCAATTTAAAATAAATAAAGAATAGTGAACAACAGGCTGAATAAGTGTACGTTATATGACGCATAAATAACCAACTGAGAACGTGCCTGGTATGTTAACGTAAGAGTCATTCAAATAACTATACCATATAGAACATGCTATACGTTTATCAAACAATCTGTCACTCCTAATCGCTAAATCCGATGAAATCTTATACGTCTAGTCTCTTACGCGAATGAGCTAAATAATATTATTTGATATTTTACGGTAATGTGTTAATAATTTCACACATAAGTCGCTCCTGAGTATAAGTCGCACCCCCGGCCAAACTATGAAAAAAACTGCGACTTATAGTCCGAATAATACGGTACTCACTCCAATCAAGGAAGGAAAGCATGTGTTTTGGCATCAGCATGTCTGAATTGTTCACAACAAAATAAAATGTCTGCTCTTTTATATGACTTCCCATACTACCTGGCATGCACCACTGTTACCCACAGGTTTGCTTACCAAAATAATCAAGTCAAACAGTTAGCCTACAATAGCTTGTCGTCATAGTGTTAAAATAAAGGAACCCTCATATCTCTCTGAACCAAACCTAAGATGAATCTAAATAGAAAACAAACTACCCCCTGTGAGTTGGTATGATCTGATGTTGTCTGTGATGACATCATCAACCTCACAAAACCAGGAAATACCTGGGGGCTCCGCCGCAAACATTTCTGAAGATGAGCTTCCACCACATGTAATTATCTTGCAACAGTTAAATTAATACATTTATCTGATACAAATTGATACCAGTACTCTTTTAAATGCTAGCAAACCAATAACATAATGATGTGAATTAGACCTGTTGAGACACTCTTTTTTAAGTAAAATGTTTCTTAAAACAAAATTAATTATTCATATTTTATTTATCATATTTTGGAGATGTTCATCTTTGGTCATCGTTACCGTCAAATTAGCACCTTTGCGAAGAGGCATTATGGTTATTATTATGGTTTGAAAATGAAAATGCTGACCATAAACACCAATACGCTATTACAAGTTACTACTACTCCAAGAAACTAAAATACACTACTACAAGTACAACAACTACAATATATTACTTCAACTACAAGAAACTACAATACAATACTACAAGTACCACAACTACAAGAAACTACAAAACACTACTACAACTACAAGAAACTTCAAGACTCTGCTATAGCTACAAGAAAGTACACTACACTACTACAAGTGTTACAACTACAAGAAATTTAGCAAACATTTTCAGGACTGTGTTACAATAAATCTGCCATGAAGCGTTTGCGGATTGAAGTGGGGAAAGATAGACCTGTTCAAACGCGCGGATGGGGATGGTGTGGTTCTTGTGGGACAGGGATGGTGTTTGGTGTTTCCTCTACCATGACAGTGCGTTGGGTGGCCGTTTCTTTGGGTTGTTAGAAGTGCAACTTGGTTGGGGGACTTTGGCGCGTGTATGGGTACCTAATTGGCGCATTGAGTGATGTTGCAATGATGGTGATGGCCGTAATTATTTTAGGTCGCCGTGACTTTGTTAGGTCGTTTTGTTTTTTGTTTTGATTGTGTGTATTTGAAGTCCACTGCCAGGGGCGGGGCCGGTTTGTTTGTTTTTGGTTATGGTTTTCGTTTGGATGCGGGATTATGCTCAAGTCGGTACGCCAAGAGGTGCCTGGATTTGGGGGGTTGGCCTCTTCGCCGTACGTCTCGGTTGCCTCCTGCATGTGCTTGGGGGGCTTCGGGGGCTGTGTGTCGGCTCACCCTCCTCCTACTTACAGCACACACATCTAGAGGACTTTGAGGAACTGGCCTCCTGGTAGGCGTGATGGGGGGATGAGGACGCCTCCATGGGGCTCCAGTCCTCCTGACTTGTCCCCTGCTCGTCCATCCCTCAATTTTAACTGCATGTTGGACACTTAGGGTTTGGGGACCCACCATGTCCCTGTTACCCCCCAATTTTAATCGCATTATTGGTCTGCTATGTTTATGGGCAGAGTTTTGCGCCTGGTTGCAATCATGGCCGGGGGCAGTGGGGTAGGTTCTGTCTTTGTTGGGGAGAGATTGGGGAACCCTCAGGTGTACTGGGCAATGGGTGGAATGGCTAAATGGAGTTGTTGTGGATGGGGTGGTCTCGGTTGTCATTGTTGTGTGAAGTCCGCTTCCTGTTTGGCGGGGTTCATGTCTGCTTCGGTTTCGCGCTGCGGGGTTTGTAACAATGGCTTGGTGCGGGGGAAACTCAGCCTTTTTGTTTGCCGTGGCTCGGTTGTTTGGGCAGTGGTGTGTTTGTGCGGGTTTGGATTGGGAAATGGAGTTTCTTTTTGGGGGGTGACGTTGATGTTTCTGGTTTGCATGATGGCGTTTGGGCTGGTTAGCAAACTGGAGCTGGTTGGTCTCAATGGTTTTGTTGCCGTGTGGTTGTCGGTCACGGTTTGTCTGTGGTTTTGTTTTGGTGCGGTGGTGCTGGTTGTCGGGGGGTTTTGCAGTGGTTGTCTTTGCTGCCGCCACTACATGTACTACAACTACCTGTACAAGAAATTACAATTCACTACTACAAGTACGACAGCTACAAGAAACTACTACAAGCTACTACAACTACAAGAAAAAACAATACCCGACTACAATAATTACAACTACAAGAAAGTAAAATACACTACTACAAGTACTACAAATACAATAAACTACAATAAGCTACTACAACCTCAAGAAACTACAATACACTACTACAAGTACTACAACTACAAGATACTACAAAATGCTACTACAACTACAAGAATGTACTATACATTATTACATGCGTTACAAATGCAATACACTAATACAACTACAAGAAAGTATAATATACTACGACGAGCACTACAACTACAATAAACTACAATACGCTACTACAACTACAAGAAAGTATAATACACAACTACAAAAAAGTACAATACGCTATTTCTACTACAAGAAAATAGAATACACTACTGAAATAACAAACTACTAAAAACTACAATACGGTACTAAAACTACAAGAAAGTATAATACACTACTACAAAATCTACAACCACAAGAAACTACAATACGCTACTACAACTAAAAGAAAATACAATACACTGCTACAAGTAATACAACTACAATACACTACAACAGCTACAATAAAGTGCAATACATTACTAGTGTTGTAGTGTTAGAATAACAAGAAACATAAATACTTTCTGGACTGTGTTACAGTTAATCTACAATGAAAAGTATTATTGATCATACATTTTGTAAGGTGGTAGAGTGACATAATTAGCAGATGATACATTACTTGTTTCCTAATTGTAGTATAATAGGATAATAATAGAATGTAAAATATAAAAGACTGATAGAATGTGTATTGTTGGCGTGTTGAAGGTGATGGTAGTTGGGGTCCATGGAGTGACTGGACAGAGTGTACCAAGTCTTGTGGTGGAGGTGTTCACAGCCGCAGGAGAGAATGTGACAGTCCAAGTCCAGAAGCAGATGGAAATTACTGTGAGGGTCTTGGAACAGATATCAAAGCCTGTAACACCAACCACTGCCCAGGTAAATTTGTGTGTGTTTATTTACATTCATGAGCATTTTATCAGAACATCCCTCATGTGCACAACTTTAACCAACAACATTGCTGTGATTTCAGTGGCGCCGTGCTCCAAGGTGCCTGGTACTGTGTTTAGTAGCTGTGGTCCTTCTTGTCCACGCTCCTGTGATGACCTGGCAGTATGTAGCACTCAAGTTCATTTACTTCACACAAAAAAATACCACACACATGCTGATTGTCGTAACTGTACTGCACAAAATAATGTGGTGTATAAATAATTGTGTTAAACATTTAATGCAAACATACCTGTAGTAACCTACGGAGGTCTGATTTCACATTTAAGGAGTTTTATTTTGATCTCTTCAATGCAGTGTGAAGTACAGCCTAACTAATTTCTTCTTCTGGTTCATCTAAATCAGGGGTCCCCAAACTTTTCTACTGTATGTATATATATATTATATATATATATATATATATATATATATATGTATATATGTATATGCGTTAGGTCAGGAAAAAACACAGAGGCTATTTCATCCCTTCAAACCTCTACCCCGGTACCCCTATATTTCGTATTGAGCACTGTCTCATGGATAAACCACAGAAACCTTGACTATACATGTATCTCGAATATATATATATATATATATATATATATATATATATATATATATATATATATATATATATATATATATATATATATATATATATATATATATATATATTCAGAGTGCAATGATGTCACGTTATCGAAGGGAAAATGCATTTTTTTAAAAAATATGATTTGCCTGAGCAGCTAGGAGACACCGAGATTAACAAGCGGTAGAAAATGGATTAGAAAGGACAGATAAAAAAAAAAAAAAAGAAAACTTTTTTTTTTTTGGAAGTCTTTAAGATAACCAGGTAACTTGACTTCCCTTTTTGACAGTCTCTTCACTGGTATTTAGTTTGCCACAGTTCTGTTCCCAGCATCTGAAACTTCTAACAGCTTCTGCAGCTCCTGGCTCTTCAAACTGTTCATCACTGAGCACTACCTCCTCGGCATCCAACCAGGCTTTATCTTTTGTTTTGGGCCGAGTCAAAGCAGTCTGCAGTTCATGTCCACTTTCTCGCCCCTGGTGGTGAACATGAATCTGATCCACATGTCTCCTTTCTAATCTTCCATCACCCAGCATCACCTTGTATAACACTGATCCTGTCACCGACTCAATATTTCCTGGAATCCACTCGGGTCCAAAACTTAAGTTCTGGGTCAGCACTGAATCTCCGCTTTCAAACCAGCGTTCTTTTGCCCTCTTGTCTTTCTTGTTTGTTCTGCACTCTTTTTCTCTGGTCTGGATGGATAAAATCCAAACTGCAACGTAGCTTCGTCCAAGCAGCTCTGCTGGTGATAGGCCCGTTGTCGTGTGAGGTGTCACTCTGTAACTGAATAACAATATGGCTACTTTAGCTGTCAGTGTGCCTTCTGAACATTTTTTCATCATTCTCTTAAATGTTTGTACTCCTCGCTCTGCTAACCCGTTACTGGACGCATGATAGGGTCCAGAGGTCACATGACGCATACCATTTTTACTCAGGAAAGCTTTGACCTCTTCACTGATGAACCAAGTGCCATTATCAGACACCAACAACTCAGGCAGTTCGTGGTTACTGAAACTGGTACACAGGCACTCGATTGTGGTGGCTGACACAGCAGAGTTCACTGGGTACATGTCCATCCATTTTGAATGTGCATCTATGAGGAAAGATCCAGCATAATCCACATGTATACGACTCCAGGGCTGGTTGGGCCAAAATCAAGGATGTAATGGGGCTGGTGCCGGAACGTTGCGATGCTCCTGACATGTTATGCAGGCTTTTACAGCATCCTCGATCTCTTTGTCCAGCTTTGGCCACCATACATAGCAACTAGCCAATGCTTTCATTCTGGACACTCCCGGGTGGCATTGACAAAGTTGTCTCATGACACTTCTTTGGCCTGGTTTTGGCACAACCAATTTGACCCCCACATCACACAGCCATTTTGAACACTGAGTTCAAATTACCTCACCTCAGAAGATGCAAACTCCTCTCCATTTTCTTTTGCTAACCAGCCATTGTGAATCATTTCCCGCACTCTCACGAGCACTGGATCTTTTTCTGTCCATGCTTTTACTTGATCACCACAAGTCCTTCTTCATCCAGTTGTGAGTAGTTTTCGTCCGCTGCCTTTAATGTTTGCGGGGCAAAACCTATGGGTCTCTCTGTTCCATCTGGCCTGTGGTGTGACAGTACAGCACCCACCCTGTATGGTGATGCGTCACAGGATAGCACAATGTCCTTATCTGGATCATAATGCACAAGCACCTGAGCTGACTGCATAAGTTTTTTGGATTTTTTAAAAAGCTGTTTGTTGTGCATCTCCCCACTGCCACTTGGTGTCTTTGTAGACCACTTGGAGCCATACAGTAGACAGATTCGGTAAAAACTTGTTATAGTAATTTAACAGTCCCAGATATGCCTTCAACTCTGTCACATTTGTAGGTGGGGGTGCCTCTTTGATCGCTTCCACCTTCTCATGCACTGAGTGCAATCCTGTTGCGTCCACTTTGTGACCCAAGAATATCACTTCCTCACTAATGATCACACACTTGGTCTTCTTGAGTCTTAGACCAGCCTCCTGCAGTCGTTTCAGCACCAGAGTCAGAGTCTGCAGGTGCTCTTTGTCAACTTTTCCTGTCAGCAGGATGTCATCCAAGAATATGGTCACATGAGGGATGCCTTGCAGTAGTCCCTCCATGGTCCGTTGGAAAATAGCCAGACATGATGAAACACCAAAGGGTAGTACTCTGTATGTGAACAACCCCTTGTGTGTATTTATAGTCACATACTTTTTCTCTTCCTCATCCAATGGGATCTGGTGGTAGGGGTGCCTGAGATATAACTTTGTAAATGTCTGTCCCCCTGAAAGAACGGCAAACATGTCCTCAATTCTGAGAATTGGGTACTGCTCCAGTTTTGAGATCTGGTTCACGGTCAGTTTGTAGTCTCCGCATAGCCATGCTGTGCCATCTGACTTCAACAAAAGGGACCACCGGTACTGCTCACTCAGCATATTTCAATTATTTAGTTCAGCTTCAACTCTTCCTCTCATTGCATACGGAACGGGTCTGGCCTTAAAAAACCTGGGAGCTGCTTCCTTGTCCACATATATTTTTGCTGGGGAGCCTCTGAATCTCCCTACTTTGTCTTAGAAAACGTCCCCAAACTTCCCCAGTACCTCCCCCAAAGTCTATTCCTTACCCTGGGGTATATGTGGCTTATATGGAGTCTCTCTCTGAACCTAGTGGATCTGTGTTTCTAGTCTCCTCTGTATACCTAGCCTCCTAATCCAGTACCTGCCTACCCGACTAGGGCCTGCACCTGCCACCACTACCGATGGTACGTTTTCCACCTGCTGTTTATGCTGTACTTTTACCACTGCTGCTCCCAACACCTCAACTGTAGTCCTGTGTGTGTTCAACCTGACTTTATATCGGCGTAGCTCTGGCACTCCCTTACCCCAGATGGTTTTGTGTACTGCGTAGTTCACTAATGTTACCCCACAACCTAAATCCATTTTAACTTTCTGCTTATCCCCATTAACAGTTAATGTTTGTATGAACGATTCCCCAGCTGGTATGTTTAGTTCCTCTAATTTGTACAGCGTGAACATGCCCCCATCTTCATCTATGTCATCTTTTTTTCCTTCCCCTGGTTGACAGTGTGTTCCCTGAACTTTCCCTTGTTTTCCATTTTGGCCACCCACTCTTCCAGCCTGTGAAGTACTAGCTGAGACATTTGACCAACACACTTTTTGAATGTGGCCCATTTTACCACATGAGTCACTTCAATAAACCTACAGTCCCCAGCCCTGTGCTGCTCACTTCCACACCTGTAACAAGCGTTATATGAGTGCTGCTGCTTCGTATGAAACTGCTTTGCAGACAATTTGTGCACTGGTTGAGGCGCCCTCATGTGGGGGGGTGTAGACTCCAACGACTTATGCCAACTTCAGCCCTCTCTCCATGGTCAAATCTGGTTCTGACAACAGTCATTGTTGAATGCGATCATCCCCGTTCCCACAAACCAGTCTGTCACGCAGCATCTCTGACAATTTATCTCCATAGTTGCAATCCAGCGCTAATTTCCTTGGCACTGCTCTATGTATTCCATTACCGTTTCTTCAGGCTTCCTTATTCCTGGAATTAAGCGTGAACCGTTGCATAATTTCGCTGGTTTTGGGGTTGAAACGGTCCCTTAAAATCCTGACCAGTTCCCCATATGTCATGTCTCCTGGCTTGGCGGGACTGACGAGGTTCCTTCACAGGGCTATACGTCTGACTTCTCACTGAACTGAGCAATATAGTTTTCTACTGATATTGCTTCTGTGATGTCAGTCGCTTAAAAAAAAATATTGGAGAACCTCACAATATTCTTACCACGTCTGCATCTTGCTGTCGAACGTAAGCGGTGCTAACCATCAAGGCAGTCGCCATGTTAATTCGGGGGGAAAAAAATCAGTTTGTTGCTCTAGCTTCTAACTCTCTTGCTTGCATCCGCTTTCGTTTATACTCCTCACCTTTATGTAGTAACCTACGGAAGTCTTATTTCACATTTAAGGAATTTTATTTCGATCTCTTCAATACAGTGTGCTGTACAACCTAACTGTGTAGATTTCTTCTGGTTCGTCTATATGTTGCTCAACCCTAACAACAGAGCATTGTGACCACCTAGTGGACCAACGGATGCACGTATTTAAACTACCCTTTGCCCAGTTATTACATCACCTATGGCCGATTGTGGTCAAATTCACTGCACACATACTGTACTCTATGACTAATTTTTGTAAACATTTACTGCACACATACTGTAGTGCAGAAATCTTCAACATATATTTTGGCTGATTAGACTTTTTAAAAGTAAAAACATTAATAAATTATTATACTGTTTTATTATATACATATTAGCACTTAAGCTAAATAGCGTTTAGCAATCTATTTGCCAGTTAGCGACTAACCTGCCAGCTGCCAGTGAGCTAATAACGGCACTATACTGTAATAATAGTATTGCACAATAACAAGGTACTTTTAAGACCAGTTTGATTTAAAACGCAAATTTATACAGCTTATATCAGTAGTGGTATAAAAAACTGGATCAGTTTTGGGGGTCAAGCACACTAGTTGCTAGCTAGCTAATAGTGGCGCTATACTGTATTCTTTGAATATCTTAGTAGTGCACAATATATCAAGGTACCTTTTAGGACCCGTTTAAATTAAAACACAATTTTGTACAGGATATATAAGGGTCCCCAGTGTATCTCTTGTTCAGTTTGGGGTTCATTGGCCTGGAAAACGATTAAGACCCCTGCTCTAGTGTATGACTAATGTTTGTGTAATTTTCTGTTGCACAGCACTGCGAGTGGCTTTGTGAGCCCGGGTGCTACTGTACAGGAGGAATGGTCCTGTCAGCTAATGGTACAGTTTGTTTAGAGCGAGACAAATGTCCCTGCCTTGATCTTACAACTGGACGTCGGCTGGAGCCTGGAGACGTCACTTTGGCCGCGGATGGCTGTAATAACTGGTCAGACACATGCACACATGTAGAAATATGAACACACATGATGTCACAACTCATGGATTTCTCGTTGATTTCAGCACCTGTGAGGGGGGGAAGCTGAACTGCACCCAAAAACCTTGTCCAGGTGAGTGAGCAGCTGCAAAACCTACAGAGACCTACAGTGACTAAATATGTGAACATTTTCAATCACTTATCTCAAAGATATGTGTATGGTGCAATTTGTGAAATGTTTGGACAGTAACACAATACAGAAAGCAAGGTACATAAAAGGCATGGTTTGATAAGTGTGAGATGGAAGAACTTGGTGGCCCAAAGCCGGTCAAGCATTTTTGGTTTGAACTAGGATGACGATTGTGATCTAGGTGTCTCATGACCTTTGACCTCAAACACTGGTCTGGAAGAATGAACCAAAAATCTCAAATATAGAGATGATTCCAGCTATTTACAGGGTTATGTTGTAAAATATCTAATTACACAATTACAGTTGGGGATGGGAAATTATACGATTTTTGTGGTTACGATTTCACTTTCGATTCTTCTTAACTACTTAGTTCTTTATCGGTTCTCCTATCGATTCTTATTTGGAAAAAGAGATAACAAAAATATGGATTAGCATCAATTTTGTTTAGTTTAGCACCAACTCGTGAATAAAAAAAAATCTGTAGATTGTAACAAAATAAAACGTGGAAATTACACAAGAATGTAACATTTCGTAAGATTTTTAAAACTTTTAAGAAACTTTGTCATCGGCCTAGAAAATATACAGCTCAATATACCGTGCAAACTTTTATTTAGATTTACAAGGTGAAACTAGTATAATAACAGGCTCATAACATGCAATATAAGATATTTCAAGCCTTATGATATAATGTTGATATTTATGAAAATCTCAGAAAATGTGTTTGTTTTTTTTTGTTTTTTAAATTGTACGCCATGATCATCAAAATTATAAGAAAGGCTTGACATGTCACTTTGCATGTAATGACCTTGTATTGTCAGGATTCAGACAAGGAGGCCAGGACCCAGTCGCAGAGTATAATTCCAAAAAAGGGTTTATTTACAAAGTAACAACAAAAGTACAGTCCATCGAGAAATATAGCAACAAAGTACCAACTGAAAACTATTCTAAGGAAAAGTGACAACAGAAAATGGCTGAACAGAAAATCACCGTTAATATGGGAAAAAGGCGAGAGCAAAAAGTACAACAAAAAAGGTGACAAGGCACCAAACTCACAAAAGCGGGGTTCCAACACAGGCGCGTGAACACGTGGGTCAAAGGCAGGAGATCTCGGAGAGCACTGGTGAGACACTAGAGTCAAAGACAGTAATCCAGCACTGGAGACAAAGGGAGGGTGGCTTAAGAAGCTGGTTGATTAGCCCAAACGAGCTGCAGGTGTGTGTGTGGAGTTCTGTGCTCCCAGAGATCGCCCCGCCCCTCGGCACTCACTGCAGGAAGAGAGAGAAGGATCAGACACAACACAGAAAATCAGGCCCAAAACATATATCACATATTAGTTTCACATTTGAATGTGAAGTGCAGACATAAATTGACTTTAACACAATATTAAAGGCCTACTGAATTTTTATTTATTTATTTAAACGGGAATAGCAGATCCATTCTATGTGTCATACTTGATCATTTCGCGATATTGCCATATTTTTGCTGAAAGGATTTAGTAGAGAAAATCGACGATAAAGTTCGCAACTTTTGCTCGCTGATAAAAAAAAGCCTTGCCTGTACCGGAAGTAGCGTGACGTCACAGGAGCTAGTATTCCTCACAATTCCCCATTGTTTACAATGGAGCGAGAGAGATTCGGACCTAGAAAGTGATGATTACCCCATTAATTTGAGCGAGGATGAAAGATTCATAGATGAGGAACGTTACAGTGAACGACTTGAGAGGCAGTGATGGACGTATCTTTTTTTGCTCTGACCGTAACTTAGGTACAAGCTGGCTCATTGGATTCCACACTCTCCTTTTTATATTGTGGATCACGGATTTGTATTTTAAACCACCTCGGATACTATATCCTCTTGAAAATGAGAGTCGAGAACGCGAAATGGACATTCAGTGCCTTTTATCTCCACGACAATACATCGGCGAAATGCTTTAGCTACGAGCTAACGTGATAGCATTGTGCTTTAACTGCATATAGAAACAAAAAAAATAAACCCCTGACTGGAAGGATAGATAGAAAATCAACAATACTATTAAACCGTGGACATGTAAATACACGGTTAATGCTTTCCAGCCTGGCGAAGGTTAACAATGCTGTGCTAACGACGCCATTGAAGCTAACTTAGCAACCAGACCTCACAGAACTATGTACTCTCTCCTTTTTCTATTGTGAATCACGGATTTGTATTTTAAACCACCTCGGATACTATATCCTCTTGAAAATGAGAGTCGAGCACGCGAAATGGACATTTAAAGTGACTTATCTCCAAGACAATACATCGGTGACACACTTAGCTACTGAGCTAGCGCGATAGCATCGTTCTCAAATGAAGATAGAAACAAAATAAATAAACCTCTGACTGGAAGGATAGATAGAAAATCAACAATACTATTAAACCGTGGACATGTAAATACACGGTTAATGATTTCCAGGCTGGCGAAGGTTAACAATGCTGTGCTAACGACGCCATTGAAGCTAACTTAGCAACCAGACCTCACAGAACTATGTACTCTCTCCTTTTTCTATTGTGAATCACGGATTTGTATTTTAAACCACCTCGGATACTATATCTTCTTGAAAATGAGAGTCGAGCACGCGAAATGTACATTTAAAGTGACTTATCTCCAAGACAATACATCGGTGACACACTTAGCTACTGAGCTAGCGCGTAGCATCGTTCTCAAATGAAGATAGAAACCCATCAACAGCCGTGCTCACCTGCATTCCAGCGATCAACGGCACGACGAAGGACTTCATCCGTGGGTTTGGCGGCAAGCATCGGCTAGGCGTAGTAAGTAGTCCTTGTTGTGTTGCTGTAAGTATTGTAATGCCCCGCAGTGGAGAAGGAGTCACACAGACGAGGACACGCTGCTCAATCGCTTTATTAAAAAGCGGTAACTGGTTGTAGTTCAAAAAGTAACGCACACACATACACGAGCTGCTGTTAGCCAAAACTCACGCTCACACACACATGTTCTCCGCCAACTCACTCGCGCATGCGCGTTCCCCAAACCCTTAAAGACAGTACACTAATGGAAATATCACAGATATTACAGTATTGTACTTAGCCGCTAAAACACCGATCGATCCCACCTACAACGTTCTTCTTTGCAGTCTCCATTGTTCATTAAACAAATTGCAAAAGATTCACCAACACAGATGTCCAGAATAATGTGGAATTTTGTCGAAGAAAACAAGAGGCTTTTCTATCGGGTCCGATGGGGTCCAACCACTTCTGTTGCTTTTGTGACGTCACGCGCATAAATCATATCCAAAGGAGTTTTTCAACCGGAAGTGTGGCGGGAATTTTAAAATTGCACTTTATAAGTTAACCCGGCCGTATTGGCATGTGTTGCAATGTTAAGATTTCATCATTGATATATAAACTATCAGACTACGTGGTTGGTAGTAGTGGGTTTCAGTAGGCCTTTCAAGTTTTACAAGTTCCACCTATATCATATAATGAATGAGTAAAAATGTAGTTCGAAGAAAACATGCAACTTTTCTCTGACTAAAATTTTATATTCACCCACCAAAGGAGCATTTACTGTAGCAAATTGTTGCAAGCTTTTAACAACAATCTTAGTCACTGCTCGGTGACATTCGTCGTTCCTGGCCGAGTGGTACTCTTCCCTGAAAGCTAGCGGCAGACGTGAACTGAAACTATTACTGCCCGCCTTGAAACCAGTCGGAATATGTCTCCTCATACTCATCTGAATGAGAAGGCATTCATTTCAATTTCACAAGTAATAGCTCTAACATTAAAGACGGTATTAGTACCTGCTGTATTTACATCAGATGACTGCTGCTGCCTTGGCGCGGTTCAAAAAACCGTGACATTCATTTATAGTTATTGCATTCTGTATGTTCAAATGTTTCAGTATGTTGCTCGTATGTCCTCCTCTTGATGAAATGGCAACCTTGGAATTATTACAAGTAGCGCTGTTGCAATCTTTTCTAGTAAATTGTCGGCACACTTTGGTGCGCTTCTTCCGCCCGAGCACCCTGTTGCTGTCTGACGTCACTATGCACGTTGCGTAATGATGTCATCCTCAACCGCAGGAAGCGTTAGGGGAAACGTGTGGAAAAAATGGCAAGCAATTCCAAGAAACTGATACACTTGGAACCGGTTCTGATCAAGAACCAGTTTATCGATTCTCATCCCTAATTACAGTAATACAGGATAAAGCAGTAGCTTCCAAACTTTTCAGTCATGTACCTCGTCAGATAATGGACTTTTTTGTAAAAGGAAATGTTTACAGAGGAATGTCCTTCTTAATTGATTTTTCATAAATGCTGAGATAGGCTCCAGCACCCCCCGCGACCTCAAAAGGGACAAGCGGTAGAAAATGGATGGATGGATGGCACTGGCACACACACACACACACACACACACACACACACACACACACACACGCACACACACACAAGTATGTGTGCCATGTCATCAATATCCGTCTGTTTATCCATACGTTAAAATTCATCAGATGTGTGCTGTAGTATTGTTTTAAAAGTCCTCATCGTGTTATTGCTGAAAGACAAACATTACAGTCTGCGCTTAATTGTTGCTTAAACAAATATTGTAGTTTAGATTTCAAATGAGCGTCACTAGTTTGTAAATATCTGGTCAGCAGAGAAGGTTTCACTGAGTTGTGTGACAGAACCTTTACACAAATAACATACTGTAAATGCTTTAGTATATAAACTAGGGCTGTCAAGTGATTAAAGTTTTTTAATCAGATTAACCACACTCTAATTCTGTGATTAATCATGATTAATCACAGGTTATTATTAGGTTGCTTTCATAAAATTTGCTTTAAAAAAGAAATGTGCATACAAATGCAATTTTGAGTCAGAATGTCATACGGGAATATTTTCAAAATGTTTTACTGAACTGCAAATCATTGATTTGCTCAAAACTTGGTGACAGTAAGTACAGTAAGAATTAAGTGCACATTTTTATTGTTTTGTCTTAAATATAAATATTTCCTGCTTAACTTAATACAATTAACATATTCCTTTGACAGGGGTATGTCCTGCTTAACTTAAAATACATTCAGTGTACTGTAATATGACTGGCAACATTTCAATTGTTTAATTATGAAGGAGCGCTACTCTCAGTGGGATTATTGTCTTAATACTATGTTGTGTAATTTATCAATAAATAAAGGCATCACACACACTCATAGTCATTCATTCGTCCTCCACTGTTGCCATTTGTAATATAAAGTAGTGTAAAGTTCCTATTTATATCTGTCAGTAAACTCGCCATGAAAGCGCTAAAACATACCGGTGTAGTGAGTTTACATTTTCACCCAAGGAACTTTTGTTATTAGAGAGTTCCGGTCGAAGGGTTTTTCATGGGACACATTTCCGGCTGTGTTATTGCACAAGTGAGCCACGGATGAGAAGATGCTGCTCCGTTATTGATTTAGGTAAAGTCTGAATGTCATTAGAACAGTCAGCTCCATTTTTTGACACTTCTTCCACCCCCGTCCTTGCACGCTACACCGCTACAACAAAGATGACGGAGAAAAGACGCTGCCAAAAGTGAGCCACGTAAATAAGACCGCCCCCTGAAGCGACTGTCAGAAAGCGGCTTGAAGATGGTCTGTAAAACATAATCTATGCAACATTTTGACCAAAGAACCACCATTACATGTAGACCACAAGGAAGTGTTTTCAATTTAGAAAAATATGACCACTTTAATGCGCCTTATAATCCAGTGCGCCTTTTGTATGGAAATAGACCTGAGTAGACCCGCTCATGGGCAGTGCCCCTTATAATCTGGTGCGCCTTATGGTCGGGAAAATACGGTACTTTGTTTCTAAATACGGGACGATTTCTTTTTCATGGGATGTTTAGCAACCCTATTGAAGTAGCATGCAAGCTCGCGGCGCCATCCTCACATTAATGTTTAGCTTTAAGATGCTACTTTAAATTTGATGGACGCCGATGATTAAAAAAGTTAGTTGCTGCAATACCAGCTAATTACCTCAGTTTTATCTAAAGTTCCATCGAGGTTTATTTTGAAGCGAAAGTGGGCGCAGAGCACATCGTTGTTAACTATCACTGGTGTGTGACGTAATCACTGCCTGTGCAATGCGCACTGCTTTCAGGCTCCGGTCAAAACATACACTTTGATTAATTATCATTTATTTATGGTTTAACGCAATATTTTTTTTTATCAATCACATGCGTTAACATTGACCGGCCTAGTAAAAACATATTCATGTTTAGCTACACAACGGAATGCTTAACAGTCATCAGAGTCAATCAGTCAAACCTTGAGATTGATGTACAGTAAGTCAATGTAAGGGAAGGATACCTTCCGTCTAATGATCAACATTGCAGTCTTTATATTTGTGTCATTTGTGGCAAAATAGAAAGTCTCCCTGATACCATTTTTTATTTATGTTCAAGTATTTACTTTTTAAGCATATTTCTATTGGAAAATGTTGAGTGAATTAACTTGTGGGTCAGGGCCTTCCACTGGATTCATAGTTGCAGATACAAACACTATGTATACAAGTGACACATTAAAAATAATTTCGTTCAAAATTAATTTGATCTGGCTTATGATTGGTCATCACCGTTCATGTGTTTATAGTACCAGGTGACTGGTGTGAGTGGTCTGATTGGACTCCATGTTCCAAGACCTGCGGGGCAGAATCGGTGTCTCGTTACAGAAGTTGTTCCTGTCCTGAACCTAAAGCTGGCGGGGTGCCTTGCTCTGGAGGCCAGGAAGTACACAATGGAGTTGGTGTTCAAATCCAGACACAACCTTGTCCTGTCGTCACCTTTTGTCCAGGCAGGAAATACCCTTCTTTTTAAAGACACAACACATAAAAAATAAAAAATAAACATATTTGTGCTTCTATATTGTTTTTAACACGCTTCCTCGTCTTCCTTGTTCAGTCCACGGTTCTTGGAGTCCCTGGTCAACATGGTCAGCGTGTGATGGATGTGCCGGGTCGTCCACTCGCACAAGGGACTGTGACAGACCTCCTGCCCGCTTTGGCGGGCTGCCTTGTATTGGAGAGAGGATGCAGAGCCGTGGTTGCCATGACAACGACACCGTGTGCTCAGGTAAGCATATTCAGAAGCATCAATACCGGTGAAAAGATGCTGATTTTGTTAAAAAAAAAACCTACTTACAAAGTTATCCGCAGACCAGACCTTTGTATGCCATATGCATTTGAACAGAATGTAATACAAAATACATAAAATATAAGATTAAATAAAGTTTAATAACACATTTTTATTGGATTGATAGAAACAAGTACTTGATCTCCTATAATGATTTAGCTTAGTACTTGATGTCGAAAGTCATGTTTGCAAGCAAAATTATCATATTCTGAGGGTCTGATTTACTAAAGGTTTGTGTGTATTAAAACATGTAAACTCGATAGCACGCAAAGCTGATCACTAACATCGTGTGCAGAGGATTGGGTCTCTTGAATGAATAAAATGGTTTGCACAATACATTTAGGGCTGTATTTACTAAGACCCAAATACCACATGCTAAACAGTGTGTGCAATCTATGAAATGGCACGTACTATTCGTGGGCGTGTTGCGTGCGATTTACTAAAACTGTGTAATTGTAATGTGGTGCAGACCGCCTTATTTAAATGAAGATTTTGCTTGAACTAAACAGAGCATCACCACGGATACACTCTCATTTACTGCACATGTATGTGATCATGCTATTACCTGTGGCGTTTGCTTTGTTTTCAAACATGCAGGAAGTATGTACTACTTTTTATGGGCATTTTAGAAGCAGTCCTGCAGTGCATCGACATTGAAATTTATTTTTTTTACCGCAGAAGGATTGATTATTGGAGAGAGGCCGCTTCCTCCGCTCAAGACGCAAAAAAAATGCATATTTAAATAAGTTTTTGTCCTATAAGAAATATTTTAATAATACATATTCTATGTGGAAAAACAAATATCATTGAACAAATACTAAAGGACACCAAAACGCAGCAATTATATTTGTTTTAATCAGCCCCATAAGCCCTCCAGCAGCTATACAATTATAATATGATGTTGCGGAATAGACAATATGTCTAATATTTTTTTAATTTCTGACCGTCTAAAATGTTGACACATACTCGCAGGACGGAAGATTCTCCTCTTTGCATCGTCTGTCTTTGCAACGCGAGCACTGATTCTGCAGCTGTGTGTGGAACTGTTAGTTTGCACGTCCTTCCCACACGTGCTAAATAAAACGCAAAATAGTGCGTGCAAAACGGTGATCAGTGTTGATAAATCATATTGCGCATGTTTAATAATTATATTTGCGTCTTCTCCTCCTAGTATTGTGGGTGTTTTAATGATCAGCATATATTTTGCATATTAATGAAGACAAAGACGCAAAATGGATTGCACGTCTTATTCTCTCACTTAACAGACGCTATCCACTTTGCACACGTTTAGTGTGTGCTATCAATTTTGCAAGTTTTTTAATACACACAAGCGTTTAGTAAATCAGGCCTTTAGTGTGTTTGCCACCATGAATATGCAGAACATATGCTGACTTTTAGAACACACAATACTACACACGATACTGGAAGGAGAAAATGCAAATATAATCATTTAGCACTCACCAGTGCCGGCCTAAGCCTCCATGGGGCCCTAAGCCAAATTTGATTTTGGGGCCCTCTATTTCTGCCAATAATATTGATTGTTGATCATTCACACACCTACTATAAACTCATTGCCGCTCTGGCAGTGTTGTTTACATTATCCTATTGTCAGCCTGGCATGTCTTTACAAATGACATGTCATTTATAAAGATATGGGGGTGGCCCAGTTGAGAACATAAATAATACCAATGAATGAACGAATGGTGTCCAGAGTGCCACATATGGTTCCTAATCTTAAAATGTAGAAAACATTCAGCTACAAGAGTGGCCTGCGGTTGAACAGTCCAAGTGATAAAGCTTTGTATTTACAGTAAAAGTGTCATCTTGTCTCATCAGTCTTGTACATATTAGTCTTAAATTACTAGTTTATATTTTTAGTTAATTGTTCATATTTAATGTTTACTTTGTACAAAGATAGCGCAGTCTACTGAAGTTAAATTCCATGTGTGTTAAACATAACTGGACAATAAAGCTGATTCTGATTCACTTTATTATTTTTAGTAACAAAAACCTGAAACAGCAATGTGCAAAAATAATTCGTAGTGCAAGAAAAACAATAAAGTGCAACAATAAAATCACTTAAATATATATAAAAAGGAACAAATTCAATTGTACAAAAAACAACATAATTAAATTAAATATCAAGCAAATACTTAAATAATATTAATGAACAGAGTTACCAGAAACAAGGTAACATAACGGTTTATAAACAGATATAAAGTTACTACATATTAAAACTATGTAAATGTACATAACGATGTGCAAAAATGTTTTGGGGAAAAAATCAAAATAAACTACCTTAAATCAAGGTCCTTAATTCACACATTTGACCATCACATCACAGTTTTGTTCCTCTACCACCCACACCACTCCACCCACTCCTTAAAACCTGTGCTTCCTGGCTTTTCTGGAGGCAAAGTCATTTATGACATCACTGTAAGAAATATGATGGCCGACTTTGTTATTAATACTAATCACTGCCAGTTCACTCAGTCTTTCTTGAGCCATGGAAGATCTCAAGTAGTTTTTTATTAATTTGAGTTAGGAAAAGCTCCGCTCTGCAGATGCAACAGTCACAGGAAGAGTGCAGGCTATCCGCAGAGCTACCCAAAGATTTGGGTACAACTCACAGATCTCATTTTGAGAGGAAAGAAGGCCACTCAGCTGGGTCAACTGGCGGAGCTGATGATGGTCCATGGTGTGAAGGGGACGTTGTGGTGGAAGTTGCTGAGGAAGTGACCAAAGAAAGACAATGACTAAAAAAGAAGGACCTATAAGGTCATTAAATTGCACTGTTGGACATAATTATTAATCTCAGAATGTTCTGCAGTACAATGAGCAATTATAAAGGGTGTTTTGCAGTTAACTTACTAGATAAATCAGCTGTGGTTTCAGACATGGAGGGGACAGTGGGCACAGAGGATGGAGGTGTGTGAGAGAGCACTGTAGAGGATGGAGATGGACCTAAGATGAAATACATACATACATACATATAGGCACACATATTAATGAGATACTTTGACAATATTAATTTCCCTTCAGGTGTAATGTTTATACTAAGAAATTAAATGTATACTGTATGGTAACAGTCTTTTCCTCACCGGATTCATCACTCACAGCTGAGCCTGAGGTTGTGGACTGGCTCTGGGCTGATTCTGTGCCTCCAAAGTATTTTAACAATGCTCCTGGGGAAGTTTCACATAACTTATGAGTTGATGTAAAAAATAATGTTTATTTTGCTCACATAAATTACCGTGCTCTGCTGCAAACAATTTGTGCAAACAACATATCTCACTAGTAACCTGATGCTAAAAACATATTGCTAGCACCGCGCTAGCTAGCTAACGTCACCTAGCTAAAGCTAATTACAGCTACAAATCTCTTTGATAAACTTTTTATTACCAAGTCATGCAAACATACCTTTATCATGGCATTTTTTCTCCTCTTCCACTTTCTTCTTCTACCTTTTTTCTGCACCTGAAGGATATGTCCTTTTTTGTGACATTGTTTTGCCTCTACCTGCGCTTTTGATGCCCAGTGCGCACTGGCATTGCACGGCAGGCAGCAAACGTCACAGGTGCAGCAGATCGAGGCAGTTTTACATTTAAAGAGAGGCAGGAAGAATCACTACGCCTAGATCAGCAGCAGCACTCTGTTGACCTAAAATGGTGTTTTTGTACAATAATATATCTTTGATCATTTAGAAATCATCAGTCAGACTCGTACATGCAAAAAATACAAAATAAGAATTTTTTGTTAATTGCTTTTGGGCCCTGGTGGCCGCGGGGCCCTAAGCAAGCGCTTAGTACGCTTATGCCTTGGGCCGGCTCTGGCACTCACAATGTGATTTATCAAAACTGCCCGCTGTTTTTGCTTCTATATTTAGAACGTTTGGAAAGTGTGTTTTAAGAGTGGTCTTATTTACATGCCTCCACTTCAACTGTGTCTTCTCCTCGTCTTTCATGTTGTAGTTTTTAGCGCTTCCATATTGAGTCTACCGACAGATATAAGTTTGAACTATATGCTACTTCAGTGGAGGATCCGTGTGCATGTACGAGCCAGTCTGGCAAGTCAAGGCAAGGCCCATCCATCCATCCATTTTCTACCGCTTGTCTCTTTTGGGGTCGCGGGGGGTGCTGGAGCCTATCTCAGCTGCATTCGGGCGGAAGGCGGGGTACGCCCTGGACAAGTCGCCAGTTCATCGCAGGGCCAACACAGATAGACAGACAACATTCACACTCACATTCACACACTAGGGCCAATTTAGTGTTGCCAATCAACCTATCCCCATTTTTGGAGGTGGGATATGGAGTACCCGGAGGGAACCCACGCAGTCACGGGGAGAACATGCAAACTCCACACAGAAAGATTGAACTCAGGACCTTCGTATTGTGATGCACATGCACTAACCCCTGTTCCACTGTGCTGCCCTCAAGGCAAGGCAAGTTTATTTATAGAGCACAATTCGTCCACAATTCAAGCCAAACCATCAGTTTTATATTCCTCCTTCCTGTCTCTGTGTGTCAGCTAAGTCACGCATCCTGGCCACAAAAGGAGAAGTTTGTGTGTAAGGGTCTGAAAAACAACTGCTCTAAGTCATAACTTAAATGTTGGAGTTGAGTTGAACATGTAGTCTCTTCTCAAGGATAGGGCTACCACTTTTTGCATTCCAAAGTTCCAATTAGGGCCTCTTTCATATGAGAAGTGATCCATCCACATGCAAATATCAAACTAAGGGGCCCTATCTTATTATGTGCTCAAACTGAAATACCACTATTTAATTAAACTTGGTGGTTTGCTTTCTCTAAGATGAATATAAACATTCACCATATGTAAAACATAATATGAGTTAATTCATTCACTTCATACTGCAGCTGCTTTACAGCTCATTTAGAGAGGCTAGTTTGAAGGTCATTACAGTAGTCTAACCTGCTGGAGACAAAGGCATGGATTAGTCTTTTTAAGTCTGATTTAAACATTATTCCTTGGCAATGTTTTAGGCGGTAAAAGCTGCTGTTGTTATTGACTTAGGCTGTTAAAGTTAAAGTTGGAGTTCATTATTACCTCAATATTTCTAACCTGATTATTAGGGTGCAGGTTCTCAAGGTGACTAATAAGAGTTTCTCTTTGCTTCTGTCGGCCATTTTTATTTTTTGTTTAGCTGAAACAACTGCTGGGCGATATGGCCTTTTTTTAATATCTCAATATTTTTAGGCCATATCGCGATACACGATATATATCTCTGTATTTTGCCTTAGCCTTGAATGAACAATTGATACATATAATCACAGCAGTATTATGATTCGATGTTTCTACATTGACACATTCTTGTCCATACTGCATTAATATATGCTCATTTTAGACTTTCATGCAGAGAGGGAAATCACAACTAAGTCAATTGACCAACACTGTATTTATTAAAAAGTTATTAAGCAGTGGCACAAACATTCATGTCATTTCCAAAACAGAAAGTGGAAAATTGTCAGTCATTTTAAAACAAGCTATTAGTGCACTTTTGTGCATGATGTCTCTAAGATGAAAAATCAAAACAACACTAAATTAAAGTGCACTTTTTGTACAGAACGCCACTACAATAGTTTAAAACAAATAAAGTGCACTTTTGTACATGATGTCACACAAGATATTTTAATAAGTGTCAAATAAAAATTAGCTGCTTCGCTTGAAAATATAAGAATAATGATAATAATAATGATGATGATGCAAGCTGTTTGTGATAAATGATTTCATAAAGAAAAAGCTGCTCGATTTGAAGTTGTAGTATTAATAAATTAGGTTTTGTATTCCTTGGACTTGATGAGTAGTTGAATAGTTAAAGTTCACCCTGCACTATGTTTCTTACTGCAGACTGTGATGGAGGCCAGGTAGACTGGCCCTGTGGCAAACCTTGTCCTCGCTCCTGTTCTGATCTCCATGGCGACACCGAATGCCAGGACTTTCCAGAGTGCAGCAGGACTTGTGGTTGCCCGGGTGACATGGTCCTGCAGGATGGGGTGTGTGTATCCAGGGAGGAGTGTCGCTGCAAATACGACAACAGCTCCTCTGCTGGTTAGTAACACAATTGTGTCCGTTACATGTCTTTGTTGTTGTTGTTGTTAAAGGCCTACTGAAAGCCACTACTACCGACCACGCAGTCTGATAGTTTATATATCAATGATGAAATCTTAACATTATAACACATGCCAATACGGCCGGGTTAACTTATAAAGTGACATTTTAAATTTGCCGCTAAACTTCCGGTTCGAAACGCCTCTGAGGATGACGTATGCGTGTGACGTAGCCCGGGGAACACGGGTATGCCTTCCACATTGAAGCCAATACGAAAAAGCTCTGTTTTCATTTCATAATTCCACAGTATTCTGGACATCTGTGTTCGTGAATCTGTTGCAATTATGTTCATTGCATTATGGAGAAAGAAGCTGAGCAAGCAAAGAAGAAAGTTGTCGGTGCGAAACGGACCTATTTTTCGAACGAAGTCAGCAACAGTACACAGCCGGCGCGTCTTTGTTTACATTCCCGAAAGATGCAGTCAAGATGGAAGAACTCGGATAACAGAGACTCTAACCAGGAGGACTTTTGACTTCGATACACAGACGCCTGTAGAGAACTGGGACAACACAGACTCTTACCAGGATTACTTTGATTTGGATGACAAAGACGCAGACGTGCTACCGTGAGTATGCAGCTTTGGCTTCTAAACATTTGATCGCTTGACCGTATGTGCTCAACTTTTTTTTTTGCGTATGTACGTAACTTTTTAAAAATATATAAGCTTTATGAACCTTGGGTTAGGTGAACGGTCTTTTGGGCTGAGTGATTGTGTGTGTTGATCAGGTGTTTGAATTGCATTGGCGTGTTCCATGGAGCTAGGAGCTAGCATAGGAGCTAGGAGTTAGCATAACAAAGACGTAGGTGTTTTTATGCAGGATTAATTTGTGGCATATTAAATATAAGCCTGGTTGTGTTGTGGCTAATAGAGTAAATATATGTCTTGTGTTTATTTACTGTTTTAGTCATTCCCAGCTGAATACCAGGTACCGTGAGTATGCAGCCTTGGCTGCTAAACATTTGATAGCTTGACCGTATGTGCGCGTCACGTACGTAACTTTTTAAAAATATATAAGCTTTATGAACCTTGGGTTAGGTGAACGGTCTTTTGGGCTGAGTGATTGTGTGTGTTGATCAGGTGTTTGAATTGTATTGGCGCGTTCTATGGAGCTAGGAGCTAGCAGAGGAGCTAGGAGCTAGCATAACAAACACGTAGGTGTTTTTATGCAGGATTAATTTGTGGCATATTAAATATAAGCCTGGTTGTGTTGTGGCTAATAGAGTATATATATGTCTTGTGTTTATTTACTGTTGTAGTCATTCCCAGCTGAATATCAGGTCACCCCCGGCTCTCACAGCATCTTCCCTATCTGAATAGCTTCAACTCCCCACTAGTCCTTCACTTGCACTTTACTCATCCACAAATCTTTCATCCTCGCTCAAATTAATGGGGAAATTGTCGCTTTCTCCGTCCGAATCTCTCTCACTTCATGCGGCCATCATTGTAAACAATAGGGAACTTTGCGTATATGTTCAATTGACTACGTCACGCTACTTCCGGTAGGGGCAAGCCTTTTTTTTATCAGATACCAAAAGTTGCGATCTTTATCGTCGTTGTTCTATACTAAATCCTTTCAGCAAAAATATGGCAATATCGCGAAATGATCAAGTATGACACATAGAATAGCTCTGCTATCCCCGTTTAAATAAAAAAAATTCATTTCAGTAGGCCTTTAATGTTGTCTGTGTATTTTGTCTCATCTGAAATGGTGTAGATTTCAGAAATGCGTCATGGCCAAACCAAGCTGATTGGCAATTTGCAAGTCATGGAGAAGAAATCATCATAGACTGCAAAAACTGGTGTGACATATTTTACATTCGTAATCTTTTTCACTGCTTTTGTTCGCTTAAAACACCAAACCTTCTTTAGAAGCACTTGTTAATGTTCAATATAGTTGTAATATTGTTCTCTACTGCACGTTAGTTCCTGCCAAGCTGGAGTGTTGCTCTGTGATCCACTTCCTGGCTGCTACGTAGACGGTGGCTGGAGTCAGTGGGGGGCGTGGTCACCGTGCTCACTTACCTGTGGAGGAGGAGTTCACTCCAGGAGACGCCAGTGTGATAATCCTTTTCCTCAGAGTGGTGGCAGAGGTTGTCTGGGAATTACTGATCAGCAGAGGGAATGCAACACACACCTGTGCACAGGTATGAGCTTTTGTACCAGTTCAAGTACTACACTCACATTTTAATTATTTGATCTTCCAAGGTACAGATATATTTGCCCACTTCATTCCGTGACTGACTAGTACGTTTGTAAATAGGCTGATGATTTTTTTCATTTATTTGAAGGTATTTTATGTTTTAAGTATTCAGTATTTAGTACAGTATACACTATTTATATGGTGGTACTGGCTGTCAGCAAAGGCAGGTGAGGCACAGCCTTACTTGCCATGATAAAATCTAACACGAGTAGTATCAGTGTGTACATGTACAAATGTACCATTTATACAAGTAGTATTGGTGTATACATGAAGAAATGTACAGTTTATACGAGTAGTATTGGTGTATGCAAGTATAAATGTACAGTTTATATGAGTAATATTAGTGTGTACATGTATAAATATACAGTTTATACAAGTAGTATTAGTGTATACATGTAAAAATGTACAGTTTATACAAGTAGCATTAGTGTGTACTAGGGTTGTACGGTATACCGTACTAGTATAGTATCGCGGTACTAATGAATCAAAAACGGTACTATTATCTGTTTGAAAAGTAACGGTTTCCTATTTTAATTTTTTTTAACGGTCATGACGACGCGTCGTCACATTATGACGACGCGTCGTCACATCATGACGGGTTTACGAGCAGAGTAGCGTATTCGGCAGCGCACTATCACTGAGTACTTATGCAGACACAGTGTGTAGACAGAAAAGGGAGAACGGACGCATTTTGGCTTAAAAACTAACGATAAAGGTGAAGCTATAACACTGTAACGCCCTCAGGAAGAGGTGCTTTAAGACATAGCTAGCAGTAAACATCCATCCGCAGTCGGCAATGTTTTAGCTACAGTACTTCTAAATCACTAATCCTCGCCTCCATGGCGACGAATAAAGTGAGTTTCATACAAGTATCAACTCTGCAGGACGAGGAATAGCTAAACATGCTTCACTACACACCGTAGGAGGATACCACAGCTCACCGGCGTCACCGCTAACAAGCTAGCGTGCCTGAATGTAAACAAATGCCATGGGTGGATCTACACCTGACATCCACTGTAATGATACCAAGTACAATAGCGTATCTAGTTGATACTACTATAATTACATTGATATTTTTTATCGTCAGAAAATCTTTTTTCCTTTTTTTAAAATTCATATTATGTTTATAAACTCAGTAAATACAATGAGAAATGACACAATATGTTACTGCATACGTCAGCAGACTATTTAGGAGCTTTTATTGCTTACTTACTACTAAAAGACAAGATGTCTAGCATGTTCACTATTTTATTTAAGGCGAAAATTGTTCTTCGATTGCAGTAAGAAACATATGTTTTAATGTACCTTATGGTTTTTTTTGTTAAAATAAAGCCAATAATAAAATTTTTGTGGTCCCCTTTTTTTTACAAAAGTATCGAAATACATTTTGGTACCGGTACTAAAATATTGGTATCGGTACAACCCTAGTGTATACATTTATAAATGTAGAGTTTATACAAGTGGTGTTATTATCGATGTATACATGTACAGTTTATACAAGTAGTATTAGTGTGTACATGCATAAATATAGAGCTTAAACCAGTTGTGTTACTATTGATGTATAACTGTACAGTTTATACAAATAGTATTAGTGTGTACATGTAGTTTATAAAATGAAAATTAATAACATTTTGTAAAAAAAATTAAAAACAACAATGATAAATACGTTTTAAACATTATCACTTTTTGTCCGCTGTAATTGCAGTATATTTGGAGACACTGCTAAAGTACATGTAGTATTTCAGTGTGTAACAATGTATGTTACATTTTTCACCAGACTCTGTGGGCCCTTGGCTGCCATGGTCACAGTGGTCGCTGTGTTCAGTCAGTTGTGGTGGAGGCCAACAGTCCAGGTATCGGACGTGCAGCTCATTATCCTGCAGTGGAATCAGTCGCCAGAGCAAGACTTGCAACACTGAAGTTTGTCTTGGTGAGTGTGCTACTTTGCTGGATACTTTATTAAGCACACCTGCACAGCAATCTTACAACAACAGTCGGGAAATAATATTATAATCATATTTCGGTTTCTTTGCCACTGTCATGTTGCTAATAAAGTAAAAAAAAAAAGAGTTAAACAATGTTTTTTATTATTGTCAGCTTTATGAAAAAGCCTCATTACCTTGTATTGTTATATTATTTAACGCATTGTTTCTAAGTTTATTATGCAGCGTTTAAGACAGCAGGAAAGTTAGGAATTTGGAACGTAACTCAAGTACTGACAACAAACTTTATAGCAGTACCATATTTTGTGGCCCCATATTCAACATTAACTTGTAATCAATCAATTACGGTGCAAACACAAACACAACAAATGTAAAAATAACATCTCTGATAACTCTAAACACATAACTATAGCAACTTTTTGCAAAACAAAGTTTCCCAGCAAAGCATGCTGGGAAACTGGAAGCACTTCAGCATGGGGGAGCGGTAAAGGCTCCTATCATGCTTTGTGGGACTTTTGTGTAAATGGTTGCTAAGTAAGTTCTTTACATCGTCTCTTAGGCTATTGCTTGCTTAATCAACAAGCAACTTGCTTTAAGCGAGCTAAAGTGCTTCTGCACAAGTCCAGGAGAACTCATATTCATAATATGATATTTTAGTTTTCATATTAAATATTAAGGATTCAGGGAACTTTATTGTCAAACCAGCACACATGAGACACATGAGATGGCACAACATATACAAACCCCTTTTCCATATGAGTTGGGAAATTGTGTTAGATGTAAATATAAACGAAATACAATGATTTGCAAATCATTTTAGGGACGGCGTGGCGAAGTTGGTAGAGTGGCCGTTCCAGCAATCGGAGGGTTGCTGGTTACTGGGGTTCAATCCCCACCTTCTACCATCCTAGTCACGTCCGTTGTGTCCTTGGGCAAGACACTTTACCCTTGCTCCTGATGACTGCTGGTTAGCGCCTTGCATGGCAGCTCCCGCCATCAGTGTGTGAATGTGTGTGTGAATGGGTGAATGTGGAAATACTGTCAAAGCGCTTTGAGTACCTTGAAGGTAGAAACGCGCTATAACCCATTTATCATTTATCATTTATTTTCAACCCATATTCAGTTGAATATGCTACAAAGACAACATATTTGATGTTCAAACTGATAAACATTTTTTTGTGTGCAAATAATCATTAACTTTAGAATTTGATGCCAGCAACACGTGACAAAGAAGTTGGGAAAGGTGGCAATAAATACTGATAAAGTTGAAGAATGCTCATCAAACACTTATTTGGAACATCCCACAGGTGAACAGGCAAATTAGGAACAGGTGGGTGCCATGATTGGGTATAAAAGTAGATTCCATGAAATGCTCAGTCATTCACAAACAAGGATGGGGCGAGGGTCACCACTTTGTCAACAAATGCGTGAGCAAATTGTTGAACAGTTTAAGAAAAACCTTTCTCAACCAGCTATTGCAAGGAATTTAGGGATTTCACCATCTACGGTCCGTAATATCATCAAAGGGTTCAGAGAATCTGGAGAAATCACTGCACGTAAGCAGCTAAGCCCGTGACCTTCGATCCCTGAGGCTGTACTGCATCAACAAGCACACCAGTGTGTAAAGGATATCACCACATGGGCTCAGGAACACTTCAGAAACCCACTGTCAGTAACTACAGTTGGTCGATACATCTGTAAGTGCAAGTTAAAACTCTCTTATGCAAGGCGAAAACCGTTTATCAACAACACCCAGAAACGCCGTCGGCTTCGCTGGGCCTGAGCTCATCTAAGATGGACTGATACAAAGTGGAAAAGTGTTCTGTGGTCTGATGAGTCCACATTTCAAATTGTTTTTGGAAACTGTGGACGTTGTGTCCTCCAGACCAAAGAGGAAAAGAACCATCGGGATTGTTATAGGCGCAAAGTTGAAAAGCCAGCATCTGTGATGGTATGGGGGTGTATTAGTGCCCAAGACATGGGTAACTTACACACCTGTGAAGGTGCCATTAATGCTGAAAGGTACATACAGGTTTTGGAGCAACATATGTTGCCATCCAAGCAACATTACCATAGACGCCCCTGCTTATTTCAGCAAGACAATGGCAAGCCACGTGTTACATCAACGTGGCTTCATAATAAAAGAGTGTGGGTACTAGACTGGCCTGCCTGTAGTCCAGACCTGTCTCCCATTGAACGGAGACCCCCGGACTGTTGAACAACTTAAGCTGTACATCAAGCAAGAATGGGAAAGAATTCCACCTGAGAAGCTTAAAAAATGTGTCTCCTCAGTTCCCAAATGTTTACTGAGTGTTGTAAAAAGGAAAGGCCATGTAACACAGTGGTGAACATGCCCTTTCCCAACTACTTTGGCACGTGTTGCAGCCATGAAATTCTAAGTTAATTATTATTTGCAAAAAAAAAAAAAAGTTTATGAGCTTGAACATCAAATATCTTGTCTTCGTAGTGCATTCAATTGAATATGGGTTGAAAAGGATTTGCAAATCATTGTATTCCGTTTATATTTACATTTAACACAGTTTCCCAACTCATATGGAAATGGAGTTTGTAGTACCTGTGGTCCCAGATTTATATACATAAACAGTCGTGGTCAAAAGTTTACATACACTTGTAAAGAACATAATGTCATGGCTGTCTTGAGTTTGAGTTTGAGTTTGAGTTTGAGTTTGAGTTTATTTCGAACATGCAAGCATACAACATGATACATCACAATTTCCAGTTTCTTTTCAACATGTTCGAAAAGGAGTAGGAAGAAGCAGAGCTTATTTAATCCTACCCCTTTTCTTTACATAACAGTTGCAAAACTTTTTGTTCACTTCCTGTTCACAATTTTTTCACAATAAACTCCATAAGTAATCACAATAAAAATAAATAAATAAATAATAGTAAGAATTTAATAATAATAATTGGTGAAGTAAGTCGTATTTCATATGATGAGATAAATAAGATTACTTTAAGAATGAATGAGTTTCCAATAATTTCTACAACTCTTATTTTTTTGTGATAGAGTGATTGGAGCACATACTTGTTGGTGACAAAAACCACCATGCTTGATGGTAGGAATGTTGTTCCTGGGATTAAAGGCCTCACCTGCTCTCCTCCAAACATATTGCTGGGTTATGTGGCCAAACAGCAACATTTTTGTTTCATCTGACATCACATGGACAAAGATAAGACCTTCTAGTGGAAAGTTCTGTGGTCAGATGGAACAAAAATTGAGTGGTTTGGCCACAATACCCAGCAATATGTTTGGAGGAGAAAAAGTGAGGCCTTTAATCCCACGAACACCATGCCTACCGTCAAGAATGGTGGTGGTATTATTAGGCTCTGGGCCTGTTTTGCTGCCAATGGAACTGGTGCTTTACAGAGAGTAAATGGGACAATGAAAAAGGAGGATTACCTCCAAATTCAACCTAAAATCATCAGCCCGGAGTTTGGGTCTTGGGTGCAGTTGGGTGTTCCAACAAGACACTTACCCCGGAGGTTGGGTCTTGGGTGCAGTTGGGTGTTCCAACAAGACACAAAACACACGTCAAAAGTGGTAAAGGAATGGCTAAATCAGGCTAAAATTAAGGTTTTAGAATGGCCTTCCCAAAGTCCTGACTTAAACATGTGGACAATGCTGAAGAAACAGGTTCATGTCAGAAAACCAACAAATTTAGCTGAATTGCACCAATTTTGTCAAGAGGAGTGGTCAAAAATTCAAGCAGAAGCTTGCCAGAAGCTTGTGGATGGCTACCAAAGGCACCTTATTGCAGTGAAACTTGCCAAGGGACTTGTAACCAAATATTAACATTGCTGTATGTATACTTTTGATCCAGCAGATTTGCTCACATTTTCAGTAGACCCATTAAAAATTCATAAAAGAACCAAACTTCATGAATGTTTTTTGTGACCAACAAGTATGTGCTCCAATCACTCTATCACAAAAAAATAAGAGTTGTAGAAATTATTGGAAACTCAAGACAGCCATGACATTATGTTCTTTACAAATGTATGTAAACTTTTGACCACGACTGTACATACTTTAGTGAGTGAATTGAATATAAGTTAATTGTCATTGCACAGGGGCAGGTTAGTGCATGTGCCTCACAATACGAAGGTCCTGAGTAGTCCTGGGTTCAATCCCGGGCTCGGGATCTTTCTGTGTGGAGTTTGCATGTTCTCCCCGTTACTGCGTGGGTTCCCTCCGGGTACTCCGGCTTCCTCCCACTTCCAAAGACATGCACCTGGGGATAGGTTGCTTGGCAACACTAAATGATCCCTAGTGTGTGAATGTGAGTGTGAATGTTGTCTGTCTGTGTTGGCCCTGCAATGAGGTGGCGACTTGTCCAGGGTGTACCCCACCTTCCGCCCGAATGCAGCTGAGATAGTGAAGTGAAGTGAATTATATTTATATAGCGCTTTTCTCTAGTGACTCAAAGCGCTTTACATAGTGAAACCCAATATCTAAGTTACATTTAAACCAGTGTGGGTGGCACTGGGAGCAGGTGGGTAAAGTGTCTTGCCCAAGGACACAACGGCAGTGACTAGGATGGCGGAAGCGGGGATCGAACCTGGAACCCTCAAGTTGCTGGCACGGCCACTCTATCAACTGAGCTATGCCGCTAGATAGGCTCCAGCAACCCCTCGCGACCCCAAAAGGGACAAGCGGTAGAAAATGGATGGATGGATGGATGTCATTGCACATAAAAAGTACAACAAAATTATATTTTCAGTACAAATCTGTTCAAGATTAGAAATCCATCATACAGGGTATACAGAACAGGAACACTGATGGGTCTCCACTCGGGCGGTGCCTCGTAAAATGTGGGGAAGGTAAACACAATTGTCCATCCTAGACTAAGCTCCTATGGGACCAGAAAAAAAAGGTGCATCCAGTTTGTAGCTGCGGCCCTCTCAGTCCACCTTGTGTTGCAGTCCATGAGTGTGTGTGCGTGTGTTATGTCTAAAGGCCTGGAGTCGACGAACAGAGTTCAACTTCCCAGGTATTCTTGTAGAAGAGGGGAAGGTTCAGAGCGACTATCACTATGCTGGGATGTTTACGCATGGACTGGCCAAGGCAATTTAAAGTTAAAGTTAAAGTCCCAACGATTGTCACACACACACTGGGTGTGGTGACATTTATCCTCTGCATTTGACATCCCCATGTTCACTCCCTGGGTGGTGAGGGGAGCAGTGAGCAGCAGCGTGCGCCGCGCTCGGGAATCATTTGGGGATTTAACACCCAATTCCAATTCTCGATGCTGAGTGCCAAGCAGGGAGGTAATGGGTCCCATTTTTTGTAGTCTTTGGTATGACTCGGCCGAGGTTTGAACTCACAACCTCCCAGTCTCAGGGCGGACACTCCGACCACAAAGCCACTGAGCTGGGAGTCAGGGAGTCAGGACCGGTGTTTTTTTTTTTCCCCAGACATGATGGCGCGCCATCCTCACGTCGTGATATTGCTGGTAAAACAAGCAGACATGTAAATTAGGCAACGCACACCAATGGAGTATCGTATTTTTCTGACTATAAGTCGCACCGGAGTATAAGTCGCACCGGCCGAAAATGCATAATAAAGAAGGAAAAAAACATATAAGTCGCACTGGAGTATAAGTTGCATTTTTAGGAGAAATGTATTTGATAAAACCCAACACCAAGAATAGACATTTGAAAGGCAATTTAAAATAAATAAAGAATAGTGAACAACAGGCTGAATAAGTGTACGTTATATGACGCATAAATAACCAACTGAGAACGTGCCTGGTATGTTAACATAACATATTATGGTAAGAGTCATTCAAATAACTATAACATATAGAACATGCCATATGTTTACCAAACAATATGTCACTCCTAATCGCTAAATCCCATGAAATCTTATACGTCTAGTCTCTTACGTGAATGAGCTAAATAATATTATTTGATATTTTACGGTAATGTGTTAATAATTTCACACATAAATCGCTCCTGAGTATGAGTCGCACTCCCCGGCTAAACTATGAAAAAAACTGCGACTTATAGTCCGAAAAATACGGTACTTACAAGCCGAAACGGTGTGGCATTCGAAAAGGGAGAATGGACGCATTTTGGCTTAAAAACAAACGCTAAAGTTGAAGCCTTAAAAACTGAAGCGGCGCTCTGCAAGAGATGTTTAGTTCTTGCTCCTGTTAGCCGCTAGCTAGCTAACGGCCATCCGCAGTCGGTAGTGTTTTAGCTACTTCTAAACCTATAATCCTCGCCACCATGGCGACAAAAAAACTATGTTTCTTACAAATATTATCCCTGCAGGACGAGGGATAGCTAAACTTGCTTCACTCCACACCGTAGGAGGATACAATAGCTAACCGCTAACAGCAAGCTAGCACTCCTCAGTGTGAAAAAATGCCGTAGGTGGGTTTACACAGACATTGACTGTAACGATACCAAGTACATGAGCCGAACATTACTACTTACTGTCTTCTGGATTTCACAAGGAAAGGAGCTTGGGGGCTCACAAACCGTGTTGTGGACAAATAAACACTAACATATTGATTGTATAGACGTCAGAGCCGGTGAGATAGCATGAAACAAGAAGGAATAACACTAGAAGCTGCAGGCTTCATGTATGACCTCAAATGTCAATCTGTGATGTCACAAGTGGTCCGCTGTTAAAAACCGACTGTAAAACATAGTGTTCAGAGGCATCTAAACTTTGTGTAATGGATTAATCTTATGTTTTGACATATTTTAACACGATTATCCAACATTGTAACAAAATTTATAAGTCAGAAAAAAGCTAAATCATCGTCCCCTGTCATGATCTCACATAACAGTTTGGATTATGTTTGTTATTTTCTGTCCTGGATCTCTTGTTCTGGTAGTATTTCATGTTCGGTCTCTATGTTTTGGAGGACCTTTACTTTATGTTTCTTGTCCTGCCAGCACACCTGTCCCTTGTTGTTAATTAGTTCTATTTAGTTTTACCCTGCTCCCTCCTTGAGGGCTGGTTATTATCTTCTGTATGCTATTAGGATTCTCCCTTTTAGGAGGGCAAAGTGCTCCCATATTCTTAGTTCTAAGGCTGTCTAAAATGATGAGAGGTGACTGAAACTGAAGTTTAACAATTGATTTTACAAAATAGGAATATGTACAAACAACAGAAATACTAGGCTTGGCAAGAGAGTGTCGAGCTAACAAAAGGTCAAAACATTTTCTCAAATGGCTGCCTGTCTTCCCAGACTTTTTGTCTGCCAGAGTTGCCATGCCTTGGCATGATGTATAACTGGAACCTAAACTTAAGAATTGAAAGTGAAACCTAACTTAATGTTAAAGTTAAACTACCAATGATTGTCACACACACACTAGGTGTGGTGAAATGTATCCTCTGCATTTGACTCATCCCCTTTCTCACCCCCTGGGAGGTGAGGGGAGCAGTGAGCAGCAGCGATGGCCGCGCCCGGGAATAATTTTTGGTGATTTAACTCCCAATTCCAGCCCTTGGTGCTGAGTGCCAAGCAGGGGTATAGGGTCCCATTATTGTAGTCTTTGGTATGACTCGGCCGGGGTTTGAACTCACAACCTACCGATTTTAGGACGGACACTCTAACCACTAGGCCACTGAGCAGGTGTAATGTGTATGCTTAATGGAAACACATTTTCCTCCATAGCGCTCCCCAGAGACTGGTACCTCCTGAAATAATTAAAAAATATGTGTATGAGTGCACAGATAAAAACGCAGGGGATATTTAATGAAGGCCAATTCTAAGGGCCTTTTTATTTTGCCAAACAAGGAAGGAAAATACTCCTCTAACAATGCCAAAGGGTTCTGATGCTTTCCGGGTTTCTAATAAAGGCTTGCACTTTGTCTACCTTCTCTGCATCCTAGGATCATGGCAATAGCCGCAATGTGCCATGGTCACAACTACAACCCATGTAGATGTAAACAGACCATTTGTCATAGGAGTGACCTCTTTGATCTCACATATCTTAACAAAAGCGATCCGCCATGAATTAACTAGACACTTTTTAGTAAGAAGAAGACACCGTGGACCAGGTCTTGATGAGTTTGTCAACTTACACGGGTTGTTGACATAAACATGTTTATTGTTTCAGAAGACCTTCAGTTTAATTAAATCTGTGTTTATGTGCGGTCATGTTTTTCATTGTGCAGAGGTGGGATGTCCCCCAGGCAGACTTTATAGAGAGTGTGAGCGAGGGGAGGGATGTCCCTTCAGCTGTGCCCAGATAAGCGGCAGGGAGGGCTGCTATTCTGATGGCTGCGAGGAAGGCTGTCACTGCCCCTTAAACACTTTCCAACATGACGGACTCTGCGTGAATGTGGGTTACTTTCATATTATACAAACATGACTGAATATTTCAATCAGGTGTGCCTACTGTAGGTGTGATTTGTTCGTCTCAGGAATGTCCCTGCCTGGTCGATAAGGAATTTCTGTCCTCCCTTGCAAGCGTCTCCATCATGCCCGACTCAACTCCACTTCTCCAGAATATCTCTGAGGGTATAGAGCTGCAGCCTGGAGACACGGTGGTCCACGACTGCAGCTCATGGTGAGCAAATATAAATAAATAGAAGTTACACCAGCGAGCAAACGTCTTCTTTTGCAGTGTCTGTGAGCACGGCAGGTGGAACTGTTCCTTAGAGTACTGTCCAGTGGACGGTGGTCTGTCATCCTGGGGCCCTTGGAGCCCCTGCTCGCTGTCTTGTGGAGGCCTTGGGCTTAAGAGCCGCTCTCGAGGCTGCACCCACCCTGCTCCCGCTCATGGAGGGAGAAACTGCCAAGGACCATACCTTGAAAGCACGTACTGTCAGGCTCCTGACTGCCCAGGTAAGTTGAGAAGATGCAGGAAAAAAAACACAATAGTTTAATCTTGGAATGTTGACTTCTGTTATTGGCAGTTGTTGGTCCAACTGAAGAACCAACCTTACCAGGTAAACATATAATACACTACTCTAAAGGTCTGATTCTACCGAAAGAGTGTAACACAGTTCAACATATATAAACATACATACATATATATTGATTAACATTTCATACATGCGTCTTCATCACGTTCAGATGAGGATGCTGGCTTCACTGGCTGGTCAACATGGAGTCCGTGCACTAAAACGTGCAGCGACGCTCGCTCACCGGCCATGAAGTCACGTCATCGTCAATGCGTCAGACCCCCGTGCTTTGGGGACATTCACCAAGACAAAGCCTGCAACCTTCCTCAGTGTCCAGGTAAGGACATTTGTATCACAAATAGTCCAAATTCGCACTGTTCTTGTGGAAAAGTGGAAACAAGAGTTTAGTGTTGTAAATCGGGCTGTCAAAGTTAACGCGATGAGTTAATAAAAATGTCATTTTATGGTATAATTTAGATAATTTGTAGAGAAATAGTGAGCAGGAATGTATAAAAAAAAAAGTACATTGAATAATTATTAGTTATTCTATTCTGTGTTATTGTTATTCTATTCTGTGTTATATGTGTTTTATGTTGCACGATTGCGCCAAGTAAAATTCCTAGTTTGTGAAACCGTTCTCAAACAATGGCAATAAAAACTCTTCTGATTCTGATTCTGAAAAACTGCTTCAAAGACCCAGGAGGTTGTCCTCCCGACAAGACCAAAGTTATTTTCAGTCACTGTCGCTGTGAGCTAATTCATCGCCGGATCAAATGCCAGCTGCCTGCTGCTGCTGGTGCGCTTACATTCAGAGGGGTGGGGTTTCACTCCCGTGTTTAGATAGCAGTTTAGCGCATCAACGACACAAAATGTGGATACAAAATCTGGCGTGACATCAGTTAATTTTGTTTGTCTGTAAGAGAGTGTTCATGTCCATTATGTGTTTAGCTGTTAAAAAGGTTTAATAAATAAACTTTTACATAAAGCAAACACATTGTCTAATCCTATGTTGATAGTATTAAAAACCAAACAATTATTTGTTTAAGGTACACTTATTAAAGATTTAAAAAAATGTTATCTATCTGAATATTGCGATTAATAACGAGGTTATCTATGTGTCATGACCTGTCAGTTCAGGTCATACCTTGTTTTGGTTTTGTTTTGTATTTTATTATGTTTGGTGTTTTAGTTCCTGTGTAGCGCTCTTATTCTAGTTTTGACTTCCTGTTTGTGCTTGCTGCTTTGCAGTGACTTTATTCCCTGCCTTTAAGCGCTGTTTACCGCAACTGCTCTTGATTGGCAATCAGTGGACTCACCTGTCCCTGATTGCTAATCAAGGGGGTTTAAATGCTAGCGTCACCTGCTTCTTGCTGCCGGAACATTGTTTCTTGTTTGCCTGTGATTGCTTGCTCATGCTTTGCCTAGCGTAACCATGCTTTGCCTAGCGTAACCATGCTTCGCCTAGCGTAACCATGCTTCCGGTGCACTTCCAAGTTGTACTAGTTCGTTGGTTTTGTGTGCCCTCTCAGATGCACTAGTTTTTTGTTTCTTTTTTATTAAATACTGTGGAAGTTGCTTCCTTACAGCTCCACTGTAGACACGGCACAAGAGCCAAGCATGCAGTTTTAACAACGTTTTTAATGTGCATAGATTTGAGTCCAACTCTTTCTCCAGCAGAACGTGACTTTCCAGTCACGTCCGTATCCTCTCTCCCCTCCTGCTCCAACAGATGATTAGATTAACACGTACCACCTGTGAACTCTAATCACCTGCCAGCTGTGTCTCGCCGTCAGCACTGCCACGCCCCCGTCTGATGGTGCTCTGTCCTCAGCACCATGGACAGAGGCGATAACCTTTGCTCCTGCAGGCAACGCTGGCCACATCTCCCTTCACAAATAAATGTTTTACCTGTGCGCCGTCTCCTATCTCCGCATCTTTGGGTCCCAACTACCACTACAATGCGCAATTGTGGCACTTTGGACAAAATGCGAATAATGACATTTAAATATTTTTATCAATTTGACAGCCTTAATTGTAACCTATAATAATGAACATCTGCTTCTTTGACGTCTGACCTAAACTTTACAAAATTATTATTGTAGCGTTGTCTTATTCAGTATTAATTCAGTGCAACCCGCTTACAGTACAGTACATGTTTGTTTATTTACATTTATGTGTACATCTTTATGTAGGTGTTAAAGTGTATGTACATGTTTATGTATATGTACAGTACATGTACAGTACAGGCAGAAAGTTTGGCCACACCTTCTCAGTCAATAGGTGTTCTTTATTTTCATCACTATTTACATTGTAGACTGTCACTGAAGGAATCAAAACTAGAAATGAACACATGTGGAGTTATGTACTTAACAAAAACAGGTGAAATAACTGAAAACATGTTTATATTCTAGTTTCTTCAAAATAGCCACCCTTTGCTCTGATTACTGCTTTGCACACTCTTGGCATTCTCTCGATGAGCTTCAAGAGGTAGTCACCTGAAATGGTTTTCACTTCACAGGTGTCATAGTTTTGATGGCTTCAGTGACAATCTACAATGTAAATAGTCATGAAAATAAAGAAAACACATTGAAATGAGAAGGTGTGTCCAAACTTTTGGCCTGTACTGTATATATATGTGATTATGTACACCTATAAATAGATAGATAGTACTTTATTGATTCCTTCAGGAGAGTTCCCTCAGGAAAATTTTAAAGTACAGTACATATAGTACAAATATATACTATATGTACAGTACATGTGTGCGTGTATATTTACAGTATATCTTTATGTACGTGTTTATGTACATGTATATGTATGTGTTTATGTGCATGTATATGTAAATAAACACATTTATCATGTTTATGTCTTGCATATCCCCAGATGATGATAAAGTCTGCATAGGTGAGGATTGTGAAAAAAGGGACTGTGCCTGGAAAGAGTGGGGGCAGTGGGGATCCTGTTCACGTTCCTGCGGAGTCGGCCAGCAGCATAGGATCAGAACCTTCATCAGTCCTGGCACCAACGGCTCGTGGTGTGACGACATCTTAGGAGGCAACTTGGAGCAGCGCTTCTGTAACATCAAACCCTGCAGAGGTGAACTTTTCAGAAAACATTCCTTTTTAGGTTCCAATGTGCAACTGAATCCTGTTTTTAACATAGAAATTATTACACTAAGGAGTAGAAGCAACTTTTGTGGCAAATGGTCATTAGCTAGAATGAAAGGACCTATTTTTATTAAGCTAAAGTGATGAGGATGATGAAATGACATGTTCATCAATGAAATCATTTCATCCCACTTATGATCTGTCACATGGAGTATTGTTTAGGTCTACTGTTATACAGAAAAAAAATCATCCTCAAGTGTTATTTTTTATGCCTATGGTTATTCAGATGACCGTTAAAAGAAGGATATACTGTATTGTTTTTTTACTAAATTTGACTTCAAAAGCAAAAAAGTAGATTTTGTAATGACCTGTGTGTATATGCTGTCACTTATCATAAAGGTTGATGTTTGCCTTTAATGGTGGTTAATAAATCACATATTATACCAGCTGGTTGGCATTCAACTAACGACTCTATACGCAGATTCTGTTTGCGCAGAGAGTTTTTATGCTTTGAGATTTTGCCACTGTTTTGAACATTTAAAATTAATTTTTTGTCCAAATATTGGTCTTTTTTTCTAAAGATGATTGAATTCAAGCAAGTGTGTAAATTGCCGTAATTAATCGTAATTATTCACTTTTTAAAAGAGTTGATTAATCTGATTTCAAAAATATGGAACCACCGTTATTGTAATGGTGCTACTGGTATTGTAACTTTAATAGTACTAAATGTAGTAGTAGTGCTGTTATTGTAATAGTACTACTGTTATTTTAATAAATACTAGAGTTATTGTAATAATAGTACTGTTATTGTAATAGTACTACAGCTGTCATGGTGTTCATTTCTTGCCCAGTAGAAGGATAAAAAACATATTTTGCATTTAAATTACTTTGCTTGATGCAGTACAGATATACAGAGTATGTATGATGTGTTTTTAGTGGATGGAGGATGGTCCAGATGGAGTCCGTGGTCACTCTGTGATAAACTTTGTGGCGGAGGTCGTTCTATTCGCACACGTTCTTGTTCCAGTCCTCCTCACAAGAACGGAGGAAAGAACTGTAAAGGAGAGAAGAATCAAGTCAAACCCTGCAACACTAAACCTTGTGGTGAGACTTGTTTCCATATTTTACTGCTCATGAAAGTTGTTGGTCTCTGATCAAGATAGTTTTTTAAGACTGCAGCATCTTAAAATAATAATGTTGAGTAAATTCATGACCTTTTGTGTGTGTCTTGGCAGATGAACAAGGATGCCCACCAGGACAGGAAGTAGTTTTCTGTGCCAACGAGTGTCCACAGCGCTGCTCTGACCTGCAGCAGGGCATCGAGTGCCAGACCAACACTGAATGTCAGCCTGGTTGCCGTTGCCCCAAAGGTACTAAAATATATAAATATCCATTATTCTTTTCATACATAAGAGACCATGTGTTATTATTCTAGTTTTTAGTTGTTGTACTTAAAATAAAATGTACTTATCTCTCATAGTCTACACCATTTTGTATTTAGGCATGTATTTTATGTCAATTATACTTGCACCATAAAGGAATACTTATTTTTAAATACTGTCAAAACCCACTTAAGTAGATACTGCCTACTGCCTACTGCCAGCTTGCTCAAATCCTGGTTCAGTGCACACTTATTTCAACGTCGACATAAAAGGTCAATCGCTTGTGTTTAAATAAAATTTGAGTGCCATCTGAGTCATTTTTATGACATTTTTTTCTGCTTATGTTGACATGTGTTGTATTTTTAGCTTCATCATTGTTGCTAAGCTCAACATAACTACTGTCTAATTACACAACATTGTGGCTTGTGCAGCCCTTTGAGACACTCGTGATTAAGGGCTATATAAATAAACTTGGATTGATTGATTGAACAATAAAAAATGCACACGCTCACTTCCTGTTCAGCTTCAAAATAAAATGTAGCCATTATTTTTTGGGGTATTATTGTAGCTACCGGAAGAAAGATTAGTCATATGTATGAAAGATTTATTGTCATTGTGGTCAAAACATACATGTTAATTAGCACAGAAACTTTGTTAAATAAGAATATAAAATATTGCATAAAAACACAAGAATCTGAATAAAATATGCACACATACAGGAAAACCATGTCAACAAACAAAATTCATACATTATCCTTATGTCTCTGGAAACTCACAAGTAAATGTGCAAGCAGTTATGTCGACAACCACTTATGTCGACATGAGTCACCCAGTCTGAGGGGCATCGAATATAAACATGTTCCACTGTGTACCTTAAAATATCATTGTGCTCACATTTTCACAACAAAGAAACTATTGCTGAACCTCAGTGTCCACATTAAGACCAATAGGAGGTATCGAGTCTGATCTACTATGATTTAACTAATGAGTACAAAATAAGGTGTGTGTGTGTATATGTGTATATATATACGGTATATATATATATTACAAATATGTATAAAATTGCAGGTATTAATAGCATGTGATATACCAGTGAGAAATTTGTTGTCAAAATTGGATCTCGAAATGATCATTTACGCGTTCATTTCGTCTCGCATTGACTATTGCAATTCTCTCTTCACCCTTTTCAACAAGTCAACATTAAATAGACTTCAGACTGTACAAAATGCGACTGCCAGGCTTTGAACAGCCCATAGCACCCCCGTTTTATCCAGTCTTCATTGGCTTGCAGTTAAATTCCGCATTAAATTTCAAATTTTAGTCCTGACATTCCGTGCGTTGCATGGTGGGGCCCCTCAGTACATCACTGACTTGCTATTCCCCTACTCTTCAGGGCGCAGCCTCCGGTCTTCAGGCCAGGGTCTTCTAAAGATCCCGAAAACTTGTTTTAAAACCCGTGGAGACCTGGCATTCCAGGCTATAGCTCCAAGACTCTGGAACAATTTGCACCAGTCCCTTTGTGATCTTGACTGTGTTGAAACTTTTAAGAAACATTTGAAAACTTCTCTTTTTAGTAAAGCTTTTAGTTAATGCACCTTTTAACTATCATTTTTAATCCACTTTGTATCCTCTTTATGATTTTGCCCCTGTTGTTTTTAATTGAATTGTTGTTTTACTTTACCTATGTTTTGTACAGCGCTTTGAGATTTTATCTGTGAAAAGCGCTTTATAAATAAAGCTTTGACTTCTAATTAGGGGCCCCCGGGATGATATTTGATTAGTATTAGAACCGGCCCGCAGGCCACAGCCGCCTCCATAAGTGTTGCCGCTAGGAATTTTTAAAATGGGGTCCCAGGGACCACTTTTTTGTAACCGTTTTGAAAACAAATGATAAACGTATGCATTATCCTGTTATATCTCACATTCTATATTGTGTATTGGAAAAAGGTCATAAACGTTACTTCATTCATTAAAAAAATTATACAAAAGAAAACACATTTTTATGCATATGTAAATTCATTCAGTTATAAACATTCATTTTGTCTTTCCTTCATGGATCTAAATTTTACCGCTGCCGGTATTTTTTTCTATATTTTTATTGTAATATTTTTAGAATGTGTTTGTTCTATTTTTGGCCAAAGTAAGACAAAGAAAACAATCTGAAGTTGTCTTTATTTTTTAGTTTTAATGCCATGGTTTTAATAGTCCGTCCCCGCATGTGCACAGATTTTTTCTCCATGCGGCCCCTGAGCTAAAATGAGTTTGCCACCCCTGCTCTAGGTTATGTGCCACAAACACCGAACTTAACTGCAATTGTGCGCTGGAATCATCCAGATTCAAGTCAATGCATGTTTTTCGTAAAGATTTTTCATACAGTATTTGTCATTGTGTACTGTACTCGAAGAGGAATTTCAAACAAATATTTACATTTGACATACAGTAGAAAGTACTGCGAATATTCTTCATTTGATACATTCTAATACAATCTGATATGAAGACGAGAATACTTTTTAGTTCCCTTGTCTGAAAGGGATCTTCTGTTGTAGTTTAAGGTGAGTCATCCACCTTTGTGCATGCAGGTCAGCTGCAGCAGGACGGCGTGTGTGTGCACCTCTGGCAGTGCGACTGTGTGGACTCGCAGGGTCAGGTGTGGGCCGCTGGCAGTTGGCACCAAGTAGATTGCAACAACTGCAGCTGCTCCAGTGGACAGTTCACCTGCACCAATCACACCTGTCAGCCTACATGCACGTGGAGCTCCTGGTCCAGTTGGGCATCATGCAGCGTTTCCTGTGGGCAGGGCCGGAGAACCCGATACAGGTACAGTAAGATGAACCAATCAGCATTGTTACATTGTTAACTATACTTAATTAGATATACTAACTGTATCAATAACTAATAATTACATATTTTCCAAAAGTATGTTATTTACTTTGTTACCTTGTTACCTGATGTGGGATCTGAGCCAAGGATGTTGTTGTGGCTTGTGCAGCCCTTTGAGACACTTGTGATTTAGGGCTATATAAATACACTTTGACTGACTGATTGATTGATAATGTCTATATGATCATGATTTAATAGTTTTTAGACATGTTTAACAATTATACATTACACATAAGGAACATTACATGGTTACACTTTAATTACAATATAACGTATAATGTAGGAAGAAGCCAAGTTTATTTGTTCTTACCTCTTCTCTATATCAATTATTACTAATCATTTGTTCACTTCGTCTGTTTAACGCTGACAATGATTCATGTGTTGACATATTTTACATATACTGTAAGTTTGTTGACTTCATGTGTTTCGTTGTCATCATTTTCTAACCAGTAGAGAAAATAATAGATTAGTGTAGTGTGTAGTTGATGTGGCCATAAAAAAGATGTTACAAAAAATAAGTAAAATATATATATAAAAATGCAGGAATAAATGTATTTAATATAATTTAAGAAGTTAAGATATACTGTATCAAATAAATAATAAATGAAGAAATACACAAATAGGAGGAAAAACAGCAGGATCAGGCATGTGCAATAATGAAGGAACATTTTTTTTAAATTACAGAATCCATCCCATCCATCCATTTTCTACCGCTTGTCCCTTTCAAAGTTGCGGGGGGTGCTGGAGCCTATCTCAGAATAAAATATATAAATGAAAATGATAATTTTCAGACAATACATTCAAATAATCCAAAAAAAAAAAAAAGATTAAAACAAGAAAAGCACTTGGAGCTTGCAAACCTCTGTTAGATCTTACCTTTTAATACAATAGTAACCGGACTTGAACTTTTTGAACTATCTGAATGTTTAGTGGAATAAAATAAACAGAGTAAGACCTAAGTTGTTACTAAAACTTAAAGCATAACAAAAGGTCGAGAGACAGCTTGTATCTCATATAAGTTGAGGTACCAAGTCTGTATTTTTACTTCTATTCCCATTTGGTATAAGGACAAATTATGTTATTTTGCTATTTGAGTTCAAAGTACAAAGCATGTTTTTTAAATTGTATTTCTATTTACGTGAATATGAAAGTAAGCAAGTACTCTAGCAAGCAGGGATTTTTTGGGGGTATTTATGTGTACATAATTATGCAAGTACCAAGTATTTTTTTTATTTTTTATTTGTATTTCTGTAAGTATATAGGTACCTAGCTTTTATTTTATCTCTATTTATGTAAGTACGCAAGGACTGTGCCAAGCATTTTTTTATGTGTTTTTATTGTATTTATATAAGTATATAGGTACTGTCTAACTGTGTGAGACGGTGTCAGATCTCTAATCGCAGAAACCGAAGGATCAGACTGTCAGTTTGAGGAAGTCCAGCATAAGTCTTGTGAGCCAGGACCCTGCCCTCCTCTTTGTCTCCATGACGACCAGGAGCTCCACGTCGGAGACACCTGGCTGCAGGGAGAATGTCAACAATGGTGAAAAAAGATGCTTGCCTGAGAAATATCTTGAAAATGAACAAGAAATGTTTGACTGTTTGACTGTATAACTTTTTAATTTGTTTTGTTTCCAAGCACTTGTACTCCAGAGGGAGATTATTGCCAAGATATCGATTGCAGAGGTGCGAAACATTTGTTTTTCACATGATCATCTTGTTGAATTGAACATAAATAAACTATATAATAATTTACCATCAGTACATCGAAATAAACAGGATGCTTCGTTCTATAAAACCTAATGATTAAGTCTATGATGTTTCTAGTGGACGGCGCTTGGACTCCATGGTCTGTGTGGTCTGACTGCTCAGTGACTTGTGGACCAGGAACCCAAGTTCAAACACGCGCTTGCATCAACCCTCCACCTCGTAACAACGGCTCTCAGTGTGACGGTTCAGAGAAGCAGACACAGGATTGCCATGCTCCTCTTTGTCTGGGTCTGTAGCCCCGATAAAAGCCATTGCTTGTACAACCAAAATATTTACACAGTTGTACCTCAGGATACGAGTTTGTGTGGCACAGCTCATACATTTTAATGTGTAAGGTGCTTTTTAAAATAAAAACTAACTTTAGGATAATACATTTATTGTTACAAAATACAATAGAATGTAGTACAAACAAGTACAGTAGTTTTATAAAGTAACATATAATGTACAGTATTTACCTTCCAGCTGCTTCTCTGTCAAAAACACTATCAGCAGCTTCTCCATATTTTCATGGATAAATGTCCGCTCTTTTCATATTATTTTAACGTCTTTGGCTGGAGTTATCAACTTTAGTGGTGGGGTGGCTCGTTACCCCCATTTTTGCTCGCGACCTAAAACACAACAATAAGCAAAGAGACAGCTTCTATCCCAAAAAAACTTGTAAGCTGGGGCACTCATATCTCGAGGTAGCACTGTACTGTGGAACTCTTTTAATTTGCCAAAGGGTTCATATATATTAAGAAAAAGTTCTGTTTATGTTGAAATGTATTATGGTAATATTACATTCATCATTATTGTCAGTTTTAAATAGCAACAATATAACTATATACACAGCATTAAAACGTACACACAGCAACTTCCTGTTCAGTGCAAAGTAAGCTTCAAAATAAAAGCATGGCATTTTTTAAACTGGTTTCTACCATAGCAACTAACAAAAATGTAAGTTTCATGTTTAACTGGTTAAGTTTAAGAATTAGGGTGGTGGCGGCGTGACCCCGAGATGCAGAGACAGCAGATGACTTGCAAGTCCTTTATTTAGGGACAACCCAGGGAGCACCAGTATGGTCGAAGCAACGGACCATTGGCCTTGCAAAAGCAGGATGCTAACACATACAGTATGACTTAGCACAATAGCGTGCATTCATACACATAACAACATGCAGCTATCCATCTGACGACGCTGGGCATAAGAAACCGTCTGATTGACAAACATGGAAAAACAGGGACAGGTGTCTCTCCTGGTTGACAATCAGGAACAGGTGAGGGAACCAGTGGAGGCAAATGGAAGCAAACGGGTCAAGAAGTGATACAAAACAAAAACATAACAAACATTGGTCCAAAACTGTCATGACATAAATGTGTGCAAGCAATGGCTAATTGTGTTTATGTTGACAACTGCTTATATCAACATGTACTATTGTACTATTATCTTTATAAAGATAAATGTGCTTGGAGGTTCTAATTACTCGGCTGACTTTTTCAGATGACCTCTGCCCCTGGTCGCCATGGTCGCCATGTTCCCGGACGTGTGGGGCGGGGTCTGTGGTGCGGCGTCGAGTGTGTCTGTGCGGGAAGGGAGGAAGTGCAGCCTGTCCTGCTGAAATAGAAGCTCAGATGAGCCAGGAAGAGAACCAGCTGTGTTTTAAACAGCCTTGTTCAGGTGTGTTTGAAACTAACCTCTAGACCAGACCTGGGCAAATTAAGGCCCGGGGACCACATGCGGCCCGTTAAGCTTTTCAATCTGGCCAGCCGGGCATTCCCAAATAATTTTTTTTGATCTTTAAGATGGAAACTGTAGCTGCCATTATGATGTGCAGTGATGTTTTCAAATGACAGTAAGTCTTGAACTATACAAAGTATTTCAATGGCTGGAATCTCCGCTTTTGCATGATATACTAGTTACTATGGTAATCTAATTAGTTACTATGGTAATGTAATTAGTTACTATGGTGATCTAAGTCCCAGCAGCTCAAACGAGGCAACAAGCAGGGTGGGTGGGGAGCGTTTCCACAGAGTGTTTCCAGAGCGACCAGCCTGAAATGCGGGTGGGTGTCAGGAACAGGCGCAGAAGAATATTTTTACATCAAAGTTCTATAGCTTAGTGATATATCAGATTGTAGGTGGGTTTTTTTTACCCTTCACGTTCATATTTTGCTGTGTTTGTTGCATTTTTGTTGCGTTTCGCTTGATTGTAAAATATGGGGGTGTGACATTCATATTTTGTCAATATTTAGTGTTTTATCGTTCATAGTTAATATTGTAAATCCCACATTCTTTATTTTCATGTACATTCTGGGTGTCTTATTCAGTAAAAAAAAATTTAAATTTCATTTAGTTTTTTTAGGCGGTCTGTCATAACGTTTTTAGCTTTCAATCAGACATTATTGTGCGGTTTTGTATTAGTGTTCTTAAAAACCACATATACCGGACCCTGACACATTCTTTTCTCTAAATTTGGTCCTTGAATCAAAATATTTGCCCAGGCCTGCTTTAGTGCATTTTTAACACTGGACTTTAACCCTCAACCTGGCCCAAATGATGTCGCTCTCTCTCTTATCACATCACTAACAAAAACTTTAAAACTAGTTTCATTTGAACTGACTTGTTTTTTGGAATTTGGCAGTGTAGTTTTGAATGTACAGTATCCTAAAAACACATGTAGGTTGCCCAGTGGTTTACGTTGTGGTCATCTACTGTACCACCCTGGATTTCTCGGGTTTCACTGAGTAAACTACTAATTATTTTTCTAAATTAATTTGAGACTTTCAGATATACAGTATGTTGTGCCCAAATCACCTGGTGCAATGAGGCTCTGGCTATATTTATAATAATTCATTGTAATTGTAAATACATGTTGTATAGCCATGCCATGCATCCACATAACGCAACCAACGTCAGCTAAAAGCTCAGTAAAACCAATTTTAGGACAACTTAAACCTTTAGCACTTAAATGGGCAAACACTGCACTGCCAGCATGTCATTAATAATAATTTAAAAAAATCATTAGCTTTCTTCCAGAAGAACTTTGCCTATCTTCCAAACGGTGCACGTTTTATTTCTCTACTGCTAAAACTCATTGATCATGAAGAAAAACTGTGCTAAAATGATGAAATATGTTTGACTGCGATGTATTCTTGACTTGGTTTCAAGTAAATCAATCTTCGCTTCTTATGTTAGTCTCCTGTTTGGTGTTACACTGAAATGATTTTCACCGGAAACGATGACCCTTTTCTTATAGTGGACCCATAAAATATTACTTCTGTCCTTCCTTACTTCCTTGACCAGAGTTGCACGATTCATATTCCTTTTTGCACAGCTATTCGTAAAAAACAACAACAATAATAATATTTGCTAACTATTATTTTTATTTGCAGGTCAAATGTAATTACTTTTTTAATCCAGCAGATGAAGGATGACCATTATGAAACACTAACACGCTATCAGTGCAGTGTCAATACAGGTAGTGAGTGGCTCATACACTCCCTGAGGCGTTATTTACCCATCACTATCAGTATATATAATTTGTAACAAAAGGTGTGCATAGGTGTTAAGCAGATTTAGTTTTTGTAATTTATAGGGATGTCCGATAATGGCTTTTTGCCGATATCCGATATTCCGATATTGTCCAACTGTTCGGTGTTAATTACCGATACCGATATCAACCGATACCGATATCAACCGATATATGCAGTCGTGGAATTAACACATTATTATGCCTAATTTGGACAACCAGGTATGGTGAAGATAAGGTACTTTTTAAAAAAATTTGTAAAATAAGATAAATAAATTAAAAACATTTTCTTGAATAAAAAAGAAAGTACAACAATATAAAAACAGTTACATAGAAACTAGTAATCAATGAAAATTAGTAAAATTAACTGTTAAAGGTTAGTACTATTAGTGGACCAGCAGCACGCACAATCATGTGTGCTTACGGACTGTATCCCTTGCAGACTGTATTGATATATATTGATATATAATGTAGGAACCAGAATATTAATAACAGAAAGAAACAACCCTTTTGTAAATGGGGGAGGGAGGTTTTTTGGGTTGGTGCACTAATTGTAAGTGTATCTTGTGTTTTTTATGTTGATTTAATTTAAAAAAAAAAAAAAAAAAAAAAACGATACCGATAATTAAAAAAACGATACCGATAATTTCCGATATTACATTTTAACGCATATATCGGCCGATAATATCGGCAGGCCGATATTATCGGACATCTCTAGTAATTTATTTTGTTTTTAAAAAGACACAGCATATTTATAAGGGAGATTTTAAGTTCCTCAGTTAATCTATGTAACACATATTTGGATCTTTACATGCCTTGGAAAATCTTCTTAATGTAGGTTTGTTATGTATGTAAATTATTTTGATCTGTTTATCTGCAGAATGTCCCATGTCAGGATGGAGTGTTTGGTCTCCGTGCTCATGCGAGTCTCAAAGGCAGCAGCGATACCGTGTAGCTGTCACCCCAGCCACCAGGGGGCAGCAGTGCTCTCCTGTAGAAACAGAGAGCAGGCCGTGCAGCCTCAGTCACTGTGATGAAGGTGAGGGCTCAGTAAGAAGAGAGTACTTGTGATGATCTTGCTTGTTTATCTACTCTTTTTAACCCTTTGTCAGAATGTGAAGCCCCATTTGAGTTCTCCTCATGTGGCTCCCCTTGTGACAAGCTTTGTGAACTTCATGGACGTACAGATCTGTGCTCGGGTGTCAGGGAGTGTACACCCGGCTGCTACTGCCCTACGGTAATCTCACAGCTGAATTCATTTTGTATCGGGAACAGTGTTGTTTTTGACAACCATCTTACATTTAGTCTTAGTCTTAGTCTTTTGGACTAAAATGCTTATTAGTTTTAGTCACATTTTAGTCACTTTTATATGTGATAGTTTTAGTCCAGTTTTAGTCGACGAAAACTCAAAAGGGTTTTAGTCTAGTTTTAGTCGATGAAAAGTCAAAAAGGTTTTGGTCTAGTTTTAGTCCAAAAAAAAAGAATAAAAAGTATAATATAAGTATATAAGTATAGTCTTTTAACAAATTAATTTAGGTCAATAAGTATTGGAGATTGCTGTTTGGCAGTGTCACACATAAGTTGTGAAAATAGCAGCAGATCTATAAGTTCAACCCATTGTAAGCTTGCAGATCTGCTATTTTCACAAATAATAACAATAAAGGAATGGTTTTAGACATATAAGGTTTCCACCCAACAGCAACTTTCTGATCCAAGGATTGTGTATTACACACAGATAAAGTGGTAACAGTGGAATCAAAGTTCATTACTCCAAAAAAGCCAAAAAACAAAAACATTCTACTTCAGCAATTGTGGCTTTATTTCTCAGAATTTGTTAAAGTACAATGAACATAAACATGCCCAAAATATGAGTGATGGATGAGGAACACATATGCTCAACTTGGCCCTGTCTGCCAGTGCAATTACAACAGATATCATACAACCCCACTCTCTTTAATTTGTGCAAACCATGTAATAAAATAATCAATTAATTCCTGATTCCTTAATGGGGCTGCACAACGTCACTTGTGGCTTTTAGGCTAAAGCTAGCAGACTCCACGTATAACAATAACTCGACCTGTTTAACATATCAAGTTACGTGCTGACAGAACGTACTCACAAAGAGATAACCACACCGTCACTGAATGTAAACATGGCTAAACATGCTGCTAAAGTAACACACACATAATGAATTGACGTTAGCGTAACAAAAGCTAACTTTAGCCTGAAGTTAGCAGCCCATTTGCGCCAGGAGTATGTGGAAAACGTACTAATGTATTAGCTTACTATGACATTTATCGATTATGTTAACAGCATTTGTAACTTACCTTCGAAAAAATATCCTTCTGGCGAGCCTTAAGGTTGGTCGTATTTTTTCCGCATATTTTGTGGCCACATTTGTCACCGTCTTCCTTCACAATACACTCTGTTTTATTATCTGCTGGGTTATATTTAAAATACACCCATATGTCGTCTCTACGTTTGAGACCACCGAGCCCCTGTGCTGAAACTGCCGCCGCCATCACGGTCCATTGCCTGATGAGTAACAACAGTCTGACGTGTTGAGCACGTTGTGTGCTGCACGCCAGTTGGTGGGCGTGGTTTTAATTGACACACATAGTGATGGGTTGATGAGGCGTCATGAAGCGTTTTGACACATTGCAAAACTGTATTGATACTGTGTCGATACTGTGTCACTAAATACTGAAATCTGCTGGACATTCAAAATCCCTACAGGCAACCTATAGACCGACTCAACTGACACTGATTTTATGACCTAGTATATACAATAATATAAACCAAGTCATTGTATTTCATTTAGGATTATTTCATATCTTCATTTAAATAAAAATATATTTTTATCTTTTTTAGAAACAGTCAATAAATAATGTGAACATGTATCGTGACTACGATGGTAGAAAGTGGGGATTGAACCCCAATAATCAGCAACCCTCCGATTGCTGGCACGGCCACTCTACCAACTTCGCCACGCCGTCATTCCTGTAACTTTCTCTTGTAACAGCATTCCATGATTAATATCAATAAATCAACATTAATAATAAATGACAGAAAAATAAGCACACGTATGACTGAGGAGTCATAGTGTAACTTTGTGTGGTGTTTGAGTTGTCCGACTTTTTGTGTGGCCATAAACGCACCAGTGGCTTAGTGGTATGCGTGTTGTTGACGAACACCGTTAGGGCCGCTTGTTGTCACTGTCACTCAAAGTTGCATTTCAAAATTACACAGAATAAATGTGTTTATTTTGTTTAGAATTCAGATGGGTTTGATTTGGTGCGCGGCATATATTTGCTGTGCGCAGAGGACGCTTGAGCACTGCACAATTGCGCAGGCGCGCACCTTAGAGGGAACGTTGCTCACAGGGCACAGAGGAGGCGTCAGTGCGATACAGTTCGCGTATCGGTCACGTGACCAAAGCAGCTCATGATCGGTCACGTGACTTTCTAAAAGCGGTATGCGCACCGACACAGGGTATCGCTCTATGAGCTCAACGCATGCGCCGATGCATCTGTGTTGCCGGACCCATCACACACACAATAAACAGAAATGTCATGCATTTTAAACGTCTGACAGATTACCCACTAACATTTTCGTCAGTTCTCGTCTCGTCAACGAAAACTCACACACGTCTCGTCATGTTTTCGTCATCAGAGAGACATGTTTATCTCGTCACCGTCTCGTTATAGTCATGAAAAAAAGTGGCGTCAACGAAATAATTTCGTCATCGTTGACGAAAACAACACTGATCGGGAAGAGCTTCACATCACAGAGTGGACTTCTCTAACTTGAGAGACCTTACTGTGCTTGTGAGGAGTCATATAATTTAACGGCACGGGGAACTAAGAAGTATTCGTTCTGTTGGTTTTGTTCCTGGGGAGGAGCATCATGTCAATTAACATACTTTTCAGTGCAATGATGCTAGCTTCCCTAAACCATCACCCTTTATAGGTGCCATATGTAGTAATGTGACAAGAAATGGTACTGCAATCACAGTCAAAATTCTGTAGTCCCCTCCCACTCTCCATGACTGAGGTTGCCAGATACTCAGCCGAATCCGAATCCTACTTCAAGGTACTTCGAATGGCAATCGACGAGTCCTACGCTGTAGGTTTCTCTTGTTTATGCTTCTTGCAAGATGGTTTACTAAGTAATTATTAGGGCTGGGAATCTTTGGGTGTCCCACGATTCGATTCAATATCGATTCTTGGGGTCACGATTCGATTATAAATCGATTTTTTCAATTCAACACGATTCTCGATTCAAAAACAATTTTTTTCCGATTCAAAACAATTCTCTATTCATTTAATACATAGGATTTCAGCAGGATCTACCCCAGTCTGCTGACATGCAAGCAGAGTAGTAGATTTTTGTAAAAAGCTTTTATAATTGTAAAGGACAATGTTTTATCAACTGATTGCAAAAATGTACATTTGTTTTAACTATTAAATGAACCAAAAATATGATTTATTTTATCTTTGTGAAAATATTGGACACAGTGTGTTGTCAAGTTTATGAGATGTGATGCAAGCGTAAGCCACTGTGACACTATTGTTCTTTTTTTTTATTTTTTATAAATGTCTAATGATAATGTCAATGAGGGATTTTTAATCACTGCTATGTTGAAATTGTAACTAATATTGATACCGTTGTTGATAATATTCATTTTTATTTCACTAATTTGGATTGTTCTGTGTCGTGTTTGTGTCTCCTCTCAAATGCTCTGTTTATTGCTGTTCTGAGTGTTGCTGGGTCGGGTTTGGTTTTGGAATTGGATTGCATTGTTATTGTATTGCTGTGTATTGTTTTTTTGGATTGATTAATTAAAAAAAAAATTTTTTTAAATCGATTTTTGAAAAATGAGGATCGATTCTGAATCGTACAACGTGAGAATGGTGATTTGAATTTGAATCGATTTTTTCCCACACCCCTAGTAATTATGCTACATTTTACTGATGTTGATTAGCCAAATGCATTTGTAAAGTTACGCAGCAATATTTTCGTCGGGAGTCCGGACAGATTGTTGGCATAAACCTGCTAAAATGTCTAGTTTGACCGCACATACCACCATTGAAATAATTCTATATAATAATATATAATATATTATATACCGCATAGGCCTACGTTGATGGCAAGCCAAGGCCAACAGTAAAATTACCGCCGCATTTCGTTCAGCATAACTCCATGTTGCATCCAACCTGAAGCACTCTATTCTCTTCCATGTACACACATCTCCATCTTTCTGTGCAGAGTGTGATTCTGTGAGTCATTATGCAAAAACCACATTACGCATAAATTGTATAGCCTACTACCATGTCAATACACAAAGTAGAAAATCATTACATGTAATGCATGTCTTTTATTGTCATTGCACAAGTTCAACGAAACTTTGTTTTCAGCACAAACCCGTTCAAGATTAGACAAACAAACAGTGTACAAGGTTACAGAACAGGAACGCTGATGGGTCGCCACAAGGCGCCCCGTAAAAGATGGGGAAAATGGTAAAACGCTGGGGAAGGATGAGTAAAAAAATACAATCTAGACTGGGCTCCTAAGGGGGCCCAGTCTGGAGTGGGAAAAAACCTCCATAGCAAAGCACATATACATATTACAACATACATCTCGAGATATCTAGCAACAGAGGGAAGGGGCGGAGTAATGGTGGTAGGCCGCAGCTCTCGGCGCTGACCATCCTTCCATCACCCCTATGGGATTTGCGTCGAGGGTGTTTGGTTTGGGGGGTTGGGGGGGGGGGGTGTATGTGTGGCGTATATTTTTGTGGATGCATGTTGTTTGTATGTAAGCCTACAGTGTGTCTCTGTTCTTGTGCAGCCGATAAGTCCAAAGTCAACAACAACAGGTGTGTGTCCATGAGAGACAAGAAGGGAGTTTGTTGTGTCTTGGCCGCACTGTCCTTCGGGAGAGTCTCGAAGCCAAGGAAACAATCCAAGTTAGAATGTTTTGTATGCGAGTGAAAATGAAAATTTGCTTTTCACTCTAAATTGTCTATGACTGGTCCTCAAAAATCCTGCGAGGCAGACAGTCCGATGTTATCCAAGAATGTCCACAGTTCTTCTCGCTTCCTCCAATCATTCGTGGCAGATTTGGGGTACTTTGAAGACTGCCAGCAACTTCCAATTTTTGGACAAACCAGAGCAACGCTTACTCCAATCAGCAGATGTCCTGTTGTCATAACTCCGAATAGGTAGATATCTTCACGTCCTCGACGAAAAGGGTCGCCAGGAACGCAGCACTCCTTCTTCTCCCAAGAGTCCGTCGCGTGTCCAGCAACAACCGCTTCGTCACGACAGCAGGTTCCCCCAAAACCAAGATCTTGTCAATTTCGTTGAGGCCACTTAAATAGTTCCAATGTTTACATTTGGAGAGCAGTGCAAAAAGAGGCGACAAGAAAGTTAAGACAAGACAAAGAAGCAAGCGGGAGAGATAAGGGAGAGGGAAGGGGAGCGTCCACCCTCGATGAGTGCCACCCCATATGTGTTTGATGCACATACAGTACCAGAAACCGGAGTTAGCCGTGCTAATGTTGGAACGCATTTCCACAGTGTATCAGCATATTGAGAACGAAATAGGCACTGACATGCGACATATCCACATAGGTTTTATTTGTCAAAAATATATTTTTCCTTGTCATTTGGATGACACGTCAACATACATGCTAACAGGCATATATTTCCCCTGTTAGCCTATATGTCGATGTGTCATTGACCGGGCTAGCATTCTTAGCATTACACTAGTGTGATGGTCCTTCGCTCCTAAGCATTCATTGCACGAACATACTAGCTTTGTTAGACAAGATCATAGACTGTATTGGACAATATAGTTTACATACAAAATTTCCATTTCCATTTATTACAAGTAATAACAAAACGTAAATGCCTGAATTACCTATCAAGGTCGAAACTACCGTATTTTTCGGACTATAAGTCGCAGTTTTTTTCATAGTTTGGCCGGGGGTGCGACTTATACTCAGGAGCGACTTATGTGTGGACTATGGACTGGACTTTCGCTGATGTGTTGGACTTTCACAATATTATGTCATACCCACTCGACATCCATTGCTTTCGGTCTCCCCTAGAGGGGGGGGGGGGGGGGGGGGGTTACCCACATATGCGGTCCTCTCCAAGGTTTCTCATAGTCATTCACATTGACGTCCCACTGGGGTGAGTTTTCCTTGCCCGTATGTGGGCTCTGTACCGAGGATGTCATTGTGGCTTGTACAGCCCTTTGAGACACTTGTGATTTAGGGCTATATAAATAAACATTGATTGATGATTGATTGATGTGTGAAATTATTAACACATTACCGTAAAATATCAAATAATATTATTTAGCTCATTCACGTAAGAGACTAGATGTATAAGATTTCATCGGATTTAGCGATTAGGAGTGACAGATTGTTTGGTAAACGTATAGCATGTTCTATATGTTATAGTTATTTGAATGACTCTTACCATAATATGTTACGTTAACATACTAGGCACGTTCTCAGATGGTTATTTATGCGTCATATAACGTACGCTTATTCAGCCTGTTGTTCACTATTCTTTATTTATTTAAATTGCCTTTCAAATGTCTGTTCTTGGTGTTGGGTTTTATCAAATAAATTTCCCCCAAAAATGCGACTTATACTCCAGTGCGACTTATATATGTTTTTTTTCCTTCTTTATTATGCATTTTCGGCCGGTGCGACTTATACTCCGGAGCGACTTGTACTCCGAAAAATACGGTATCAAGTTTGGCGTCAGATAAAAAAATCTTCTCCGCCTTCAATCGTCTCCATCTTTCAAAGGCATCCCCGATACAAATCCTTGTTTTGTCCCTGGCTTTGTCCTGAATAAGTTGAGAATCGTAACAACGCCTTTTAGATTTACTAAGGTCTAACATGTTTAGTAACTTTACCAGTGATGCACATCAGGTTTGTGAATGATAAGCAACATTTCAAAAAATAAAATAAAAAAGTGGTTTTCTTTTAACACACACATAAATCATATCTACCATGTCAATACACAAAGTAGAAAATAATTACATGTAATGCATTATATTGTGCCAAGCAAATGGTGTCGTAAATGTGTTTGTTTACTTTTTCTGCATGCAACTGTAGTTTACTTCCATTTAATTAATCATACACTTTAGTTGATGCAACACAATATTACACATTGGTATAACAAATATTTAAAATCAAATGCAAGGTCAATTACTAACAATAACATCAAGATTGGATTAAACAGCTATATGATTCACATCCATAACCTGATAGCGACCACTTTATAAGTGATCTTAAAAATGCTATGTTTATCATGTAAAATTGTTAATATGAAGTAATTTTATATATTTAACAAATACTTTCCGCACTGTGTGCATGTGATGGCAGCACAGCATGCAGATTTCAACATAAATCATATCATACACTGTTGTCATCATGACTACCAGCATATTGTGTATTGTGAGGAAACTGTGGTGCTGAATTTCCCCCAGGGATCAATAAAGTACTTTCTATTCTCCATCCATCCATCCATTTTCTACCGCTTATTCCCTTCGGGGTCGCTGGGGGCGCTGGAGCCTATTCTATTCTATATGCTACGTTCTTATTTTCTCTGACTTCCTTGTTGCCAATTATAACAAATTTAACCATCACCAGCAGCCTTGAAGAAGATCCAACCCTGTGATCCATATCTAATAATATACAGCCTTTTCGACCCAGTGAATTATGAAAATAATTGTTTCAAGAACAATGTGGGACCAATTGGACTGTATGAACATTTTAAATAGTTTCTTCCATATAATGTTTTTTTGCTTCCAACGTATTTGTATTCAAATTGACTGTACTGTGTGAAAGCACACACATATTGAAGCAGCATCAATTTAAGAAGTGACAGATGGCATGTGTTGCTAATATATCAGCTAAAATATGAGCTGACAATTTTGTTGTGTCATTTGGCTCTGTTAGTGAGCTCTCAGCTTTGATTTATTGCAAAAAGCTTGAAGGTAGACTGATCACACACACACACAGGTAATGAAATATGGCGCATTAAGCTGATCCTTGCAGCTATAAGATGTGACAGCACTAGTGACTGTAATAACTTTACAGTCATGGCTTACCATTTATGCAAGACATAAATCATTGAATATTATGAAATGCATACAATTGTATGGTCAATGATACTGATTGTTTCACACTTAAGTGTGTTAAGTACACAATTGATTTCATGAAAGTGTGTTGTTGTTGTCCCTACAGGGTTTGCTGAAGCAGAATGGTAGTTGTGTACCTTCAGAGCAGTGTGGTTGCATCTACTTGCAGCACCAAGCTGCAGGACAACCACTCACACCTGTCACTGTTCCTCAGGGGGCCACCATCACCCTCGGATGTAGTACCTGGTCAGTTCCTATGTCAATTGTACATATGCAATCTTATACATGTTGTTTGTATCTGAAATAATGGAGTTTATTTATTGATCTGTGCCTATATCTTTTATAGCCTTTGCTATGATGGGACTTTAGAGTGTGACATGAGAGAGTGTGAAGGTAAGATCATACACTGAAACATGTTTATGTCGACGCCTCCCACATTAGAAACCAAAACTAGTCATTATTACCTGTAAGGCAAGCCCGTGGCTAAATTCCTATTTTTTTGAGGCCCCACCCATTCCAATTGTTTTTCACAAATCGTTTGAAACAATTGTTAATAATTTTATTCATCCAAAACATTTAATTTGATTGATGTTTTGTACTAAAACAAATTCATGGGAAATAAATTGTATAATAACTATTTTTTAGTGCAGAATACAGTGTTCCCGTGGGTCAATAAAAAGCACTAAAAGTAATTAAAGAGATTTTATGAAAATAACAGCCTTAAAAATTGCTTCTTTTTTTTCTTTTCTTTAAACATGTCCTGTCAGGCAAATCATATAGATGTAGATGGCCATATCTGATGTACAGATTTACTTAACAAAAGAGATGTGTGGGATACTTTTTATTTGTATTTGACTTTGTTGTTAACCGGACCGGAGCAGGAGGTGATACAAAGTGGAAAAAAAGAAGACAGAGGGGGAAATTACGGGAATAAGACAGAGAGACAACAACAACAACAACAGAACAACATCAGCAAATACGATATGTACAAATATGGTACGAAAAATGAGAGCAAATAAGCAGTTAGTGGAGAGAATATTAATAACACAGAAATGACAATGAACATTATATACAAATTATATTAATATTATACAAATAGAACGATAAAAATACCAATAGAAATAACACTACTGATAATACATACTTGTAATAATTCCCTCTATTATCAACAATACAATTGTTTCAAATGCAACAATACATAAATGTAATGAATACTTGAATTACAAAAGAAAGGGGGAATGGACGGTACGAAAATGGCATTAAAAAGCATTCAATTCCATGTCCAGAGGCATTAAAAAAATTATTACAGTTGTAGGCCATGATCGAATTTATATAATGATAAATGAAAATGAACTCAACTTTGCTGTTATTGATAAATTGCTACGTCAGTGTTTCTTTTTTTGTCTGGCTTTTCAAACTGGAGACAAGAGGCCTCACTCTTTGCATGGCTCTCAGCACCTGAACACATTTATTTGACACTGAAATTACGGAGTAAGCCTCTTGTCAGTCATCCACAATCTTTGTTTCGGTATGAGCAGGCGAGACCTACTTGAAATTCTCTTTCCACACATTTTCCTGTCCTTTGATGTTAGAGTTGGAACTAATCTTTTTAATACAACTGTCACTTTTTAATATGCACATTGCTTCACAACTGTAGGAGAAGACGTTCGCGAAAGTGGACTGTATGAACCCCGGAAATGATGTCGTAACAAGCTGACCAATCACGGTTCTTTTTCACCCTAAATTTATTTCAACAACAATAGCCAATCCATCCATTTTCTACAGATGGTCCCTTTCAGGGTCGCTAGGGGCTGGAAGTCAGGGTATACCCTGGACAAGTTGCCAGCTCATCACAGGGCCAACCAGATAGACAACCATTCACACTAACTTGCACACACTCCGGCCAATTTAGTGTCGCCAATGACACACAAACTTTAAACAATCACAACAAGTAAAAAAAAATGTTTCAAAACACTTTTTCAAAATGTGTAGATAGAAATTATTTTTCTCTATAATTTTCAAACAGTAATTAAGAAACTGAAACAAAACTACCATAACGAAATAGGGATTTCCAATAATATCGGACTGCCGATACTATCGGACTGCCGATATTATCGTCCGATAAATGCTTTAAAATGTAATATCGGAAATTATCGGTTTCAAAAAGTAAAATGTATGACTTTTTAAAACGCCGCTGTGTACACGGATGTAGGGAGAAGTACAAAGTGCCAATAAACCTTAAAAGCACTGCCTTTGCGTGCCGGCTCAGTTTTTTACATTCACAAATTAATGCAAGACATACTTGTTCAACAGCCATACAGGTCACACTGAGGGGGGCCGTATAAACAACTCTAACACTTACAAATATGCGCCACACTGTGAACCCACACCAAACAAGAATGACAAACACATTTCGGGAGAACATCCACACCGTAACACAACATAAATACAACAGAACAAATACCCAGAATCCCTTGCAGCACTAACTCTTCCGGGACGCTACAATAATAAATATGGCGGTGCCATGTTGGCATTTTTTTTCCATAACTTGAGTTGATTTATTTTGGAAAACCTTGTTACATTGTTTAATGCATCCAGTGGGGCATCACAACAAAATTAGGCATAATAATGTGTTAATTCCACGACTGTATTTATCGGTATCGGTTGATATCGGTATCGGTAATTAAGAGTTGGACAGTATCGTAATATCGGATATCGGTAAAAAAGCCATTATCGGACATCTCTATAAGGAAATAGTAAACAAAAGAAACATGAAACATGTGCAAGAGATAACAAATGACAATAGAAGAAAAAAAGAAATCCATCATTTTTAAATTGTTTTATTGTGTCTTTGATGGAAATTGTCTTTTAGTGTGGAAAGTTTTCATGACATTTTTGTTTTCTTCGTTACCATAAGTGAATGCTGGTTAAAGCCCGTCCGTCGATGGTAAACCCACAGAGCAGTTTTGCAGCGTATGCTGAAAGACCGCCAAACCTGGCTAAATGGGCAGCAACGTGGTGAAATCACAATTGCTATTAGCTAATCATAAGTCGGCGATTAAAGGCAGGCAGCAGTAAACGATGTCAAATATCTTTGGCGTCACCAACAAAGCAACTTCTGCTGTATAAAATAAATGAAAATAGAAATAAATTCTCACCTTAAACAGTCTTGTCAGCTAATTCTAATTCGCTAGAGAGTTACAGTTAATGCATACTTTTAAACAATTCAAGAATATCATTGTCAAGTGCTTACAATTATATATACAGACAATTATAAGCTTTTGACTCTACAGTATATAGTAATTATATTTACTAAGACATGGGCATTGAATGTATTTTAAGCAGCATTAAAAATAAATTAAAAATCAGCGTGGCGAAGTTGGTAGAGTGGCTGTGCCGGCAATCGGAGTGTTGCTGGTTACTGGGGTTCAATCCCCACCTTCTACCTTCCTAGTCACGTCCGTTGTGTCCTTGGGCAAGACACTTCACCCTTTGCCTCTGATGGCTGCTGGTTAGCGCCTTGCATGGCAGCTCCCGCCATCAGTGTGAGAATGTGTGTGTGAATGGGTAAATGTGGAAATACTGTCAAAGCGTTTTGAGTACCTTGAAGGTAGAAAACCGCTATACAAGTATAACCCATTTATCATTTTATTTATTTATTAAATTAAACCTGCTGTTACCTGCAGGAACCATGGAATAACAAATAATTGATACTTAAAAGTCTTAAAAGTGCTTAAAATTCCAACACTAACACCATGAGGGACAGTGATAATGTCAAGGGAAATTTGCCGTAATATTCTTATCATTGACAGAGCAGGAAGGGGTGAGGAATACGCTCATTTATTAACATTTTAATTGCACTTATTCATGCAAAACGTGGCCCCCCAAATTAATAACAATTGCTGGGTTGCACATGACGTCACATCCGTTTTTCTTCTTTGTGACTTAATTGACATGATGGAGTTAGAGCAGGGGTCACCAACGCAGTGCCCGCGGGCACCAGGTAGCCCGTAAGGACCAGATGAGTAGCCCGCTGGCCTGTTCTAAAAATTGCTCAAATAGCAGCCTCTATTTTTTAAATTGTATTTATTTACTAGCAAGCTGGTCTAGCTCTGCCCGACATTTTTAATTCTAAGAGAGACAAAACTCAAATAGAATTTGAAAATCCAAGAAAATATTTTAAAGACTTGGTCTTCACTTGTTTAAATAAATTCATAAATTTTTTTACTTTGCTTCCTATAACTTTCAGAAAGACAATTTTAGAGAAAAAATACAACCTTAAAAATGATTTTAGGATTTTTAAACATATACCTTTTTACCTTTTAAATTCCTTCCTCTTCTTTCCTGACAATGTAAATCAATGTTCAAGTAAATTTATTTTTTTTATTGTAAAGAATAATAAATTAATTTTAATTTAATTCTTCATTTTAGCTTCTGTTTTTTCGACGAAGAATATTTGTGAAATATTTCTTCAAACTTATTATGATTAAAATTCAAAAAAATTATTCTGGCAAATCTAGAAAATCTGTAGAATCAAATTTAAATCTTATTTCAAAGTCTTTTGAATTTCTTTTAAAAAAATGTTTCTGGAAAATCAATTAGAAATAATGATTTGTCTAGCTTGGTCCAATTTGTTATATATTCTAACAAAGTGTAGATTGGACATGTCATCAAAATTCTAAAATTAATCTTAATCAGGAAAAATTACTAATGATGTTCCATAAATTATTTTTATTTTTTCAAAAAGATTCGAATTAGCTAGTTTTTCTCTTATTTTTTTCGGTTGAATTTTGAATTTTAAAGAGTCGAAATTCAATCAATCAATGTTTATTTATATAGCCCTAAATCACAAAAGTCTCATAAACTATGTTTCAAAATTTAATTGTCATTTTTTTCGTGTTTTCTCCTCTTTTAAACCGTTCAATTAAGAGTAAATATCATTAATTATTAATAATAACATAGAGTTAAAGGTAAATTGAGCAAATTGGCTATTTCTGGCAATTTATTTAAGTGTGTGTCAAACTGGTAGCCCTTCGCATTAATCAGTACCCAAGAAGTAGCTCTTGGTTTCAAAAAGGTTGGTGACCCCTGAGTTAGAGCGTAGCATTAAAACAAGTGAGAGTGAGTGTAGACTTTGAACTGAAAAGGTTGTATTGTTGTTCTGTATTGCTGTATTTCTATTCTGCTCTTGGGTTCATAGAGGTAATAAAGTCGGAGAAAATACAAAAGTGTGTCAACGGATCACTTTCAACCCAATCGGACCAAGCTCGTGTCTGCAGCGATCACTTTGTAAAATGTTTGTTTGAACATTTGATTTGTTTAAGAAACTTTCTGTGATGCAATCGAGTTTATTCTCTACTATATTAGTAGTTTTTGAGATCAGAATAAATGTAAAGAAAGGACAAGCAATCGCATTAGTTTGTGTTCTTTTGTGGTTGCTATGCCTAAATATAACTACGAAGACCTGCTTGTGCAAATAAACTAAAGTCACGTTAAGTCCTCGTAATAAATATTGTGATTGTTGGTCCAATTCACCATATTTTCATTGTCGATTTTCATAACAGAAACTAAAAGCTTAGTTGTTATTGTTGTGCAGAACAACCAAGTTCTTTATTCAACACGGATGGCCACATTATAGCGTCTTTGGTGATATTCGTTAGACTCAACAAAATATCCTTAGTAGTATTAATTAACGAGATGAATAAATCTCTCGTAGGCTCAACAGCATATACTGAGACATGATATCGCTAGCAAACATTGCTGAACAACAAGGGCATCTATAGCTAAATAATGAGACAAAATATGAACTTAACATCATAAAAACAACTGCAGACATGAATTGTAGATGAAATTAATATTTGTAGCAGGAAATAAACAAACTTATCCTTTTTCTCATTAGCGCCACGATCACACCAGCACGGTACTCGTTATGTCAATCAAATATGTTACTTAGCAATGCACGAATAAATCCAACGTTGGCTTTCACGGAATACTGTGTAATTTGTGGACCCCTCAGATGTAAAGACATGATGTGCCTCCAATCTTTTCTTCTCTAAATCCGTGTGAGTGTCATATGAAGTGAGGTAGTAGTGAGCACTAACATCTTGGTGATGGTAAATGTTTTAAATCTTTAAAAAATATATTTTTCTTAGAGTGTAAAAATCAACTCCATCTGATTTTAAATATTTTTTCATGATCGCTTATATATTTGCCTCTAAACCTTTCAAAATACGCCCAAATCTGCTCTGATGCAGGTAAAAAACACAGTAGCCTAATGGGACTCTAGTCTTGACCATCGCCTGAAACCCAGGAGTGCAACCCAGCAATAAATGAATTTAGGTTAATACAACCTTGCTTTTATTTTAAAGCTGGTCGTGAGTGTGTGCATGTTTTAATAGTGTGTACCTAAACAGTTGTTATGTTGCTGCTTAGTGATAATGATGACATTAACAATACTACGCACATTTAATGTCAACACAAGCATTCCATGTATGTCGATGTCAACTTTAGCAGGCACTTTTTTAGTAATAGAAAGATGATGGACCAGGACTTGATGAGTGGGTCCACATCGATGGGGGTGTCGACATGAGCGTGTTTTACTGTATACACATTTCCCGTTGGAACAAGATTTGACATTTTATGATGTTTTATGCATATTTTTATCAGTTGTCGTCAGTGAGTGGTCAGAGTGGACCCCCTGCTCGCCCTGCATGCCCTCCTCCTCCCTGCCCCCGACCAGCTCCCTCCTTGAGTGGGCCGTCAATGGCAGTAAAATGATCTCAGTCCAGAGGCGCTTCCGGGCCTGTTTGGACTTTGATTCTGGTTTTCCAGTGTCTGAAGAGCAAGCCAAAAGCCGATGTCCAGAACTACAGGAAGAGGACAGGCTGTGCTACGATGCTCGCATTTGCCAGGGTATGTTTGCGAACAAGCACATTCTTTATTTAGTTTTTATTCTATGAGTGTTTTGTCTGTATAGTGTGAAATATTTGTTTTTGATAACAAAGATGCTGAATTGAAGGACTTTGAGAATAGAACCTTGGGGAACACCACATGCACATTTAGTTTTTTGTACTGTTTTATTTTCATTGTGTGAAATTGAATCTCTATCTACCACAAACCTCAGTGAAAATGACAAAAATATCTCATTGAACAGCTTAGGGAAGTGAATCCTTTAAATATCAAGTATTTATCATGATATCTGTTGTTCTTAAGTATATAAACAACATGTAAAATGGTTGTAATATTGTTTCAGATGTGTGTCAGTGGAGTGCATGGAGTACATGGACAGTGTGTGCCGAGCCATGCAGTGGGGGAGTCAGGCAGCGGTACAGGCGGCCTCTGGCCTCACCTCCAGGACCCCGATGTGGCAGCCAGCAGACACAAAGCCAGAGCTGCAACACAGGACTTTGTCCAGGTACACCAACAAAGAATAATATTTACCAATCCAGTCTACTGTTTAAATAATCAGGTTTTTCAATAATAATAATACAAATAATAATACATTTATTTTATAAGGTGCCTTTCAAGGCACTCAAGGTGGCCAACAGCACTTAAAAGCAGTTAAAAATTGCAATACATCCATCCATTTTCTACCGCTTGTCCCCTTCGGGGGTGTGTGTGCTGGAGCCCATCTCAGCTGCATTCGGGCGGAAGGCGGGGTACACCCCAGACAAGTCGCCACCTCATCGCAGGCAATCAAACAGTTAAAATGTAAGCATAAATAAAACTTGAAACATAGCAAAAACAGGGTTTCCCCCAGATAGCCAATATTGCTGGGTTGCAATCATGTGACATAGAGGCACTTCCGGGTTTCAGGTGGAGGGCAAGAGTCCCATTAGGCAGGGGTGTCAAAGTCAAGGCCCGCGAACCGGATCTGAATTATCTATGGCCGCGGTATTAGAACTAGTCCGCAGGCCACAGCCAGCTGCTGCTGTTTTGCACGCACCAATACTCCATCAGTGTAGGCGCTAGGAATTTTTTTAGTTTTTTAAAGTAAGTTTTTGGGGTCCCGCTTTTTTGTAACCGTTTTGAAAACAAATGATAAATGTATGCATTATCCTGTTATATCTCACATTATATATTGTGTTTTGGAAAAAGGTTGTCATAAACATTACTTAATTCATTGTAAGTTGTGCGGTCTTCTGTCCTCTGTTATCCTCTGTGGGTTTTTTTTGTTTTTTGTTTTTTTTAATAAATTTTGATATCTATTTTACTGTTTTAATTGGTTTTACCCTTTGAAATCGTTTTTAATCATATTTATTTTTTATATTGTCTTTTTATTGGTTTTCTATTCATTTATTCTTTGTTTTATTCAGTCATTGGTGTAGCATAATATTGTTTTTAATATTGTTTTTAATATTGTTTTTAACATGGCTGTGCAGCACTTTGGAAACATTCGTATTGTGTAAATGTGCTATATAAATAAAGTGGATTGAATTGGATTGGATTGATAAAAAATTATAAAAAAGAAAACAAATTTTAATGCATATGTAAATGTATTCAGTTAGAAACATTTATTCACTTTCTTCTTTCCTTAATGGATCTAAACTTTACCGATGCTGGTAGTTTTTTCTATATTTTTATTGTAATATTTTCAGAATGTTTGTTCTATTTTTGGCCAAAGTAAGACATAGAAAACAATCTGAAGTTGTCTTTATTTTTTGTTTTAATGCCATGATTTTAATAGTCCGGCCCGCGTGTGCACAGATTTTCCTCCATGCGGCCCCTGAGCTAAAATGAGTTTGACACCCCTGCATTAGAGTATTAGTTTATTGAGCATATTGAGCATATTTTAAAAGGTTTAGAGGCAAGTATACACACTATCATGAAAAAATATTGAAATAGGATGGTGTGGATTTATACACTTTTCAGAAAAAATATATTCTAAATATTTAAATTATTCATCGTCACCGAAGTCGACTCTTCAAAGTACTGCTCAAACACACTTCCTTTTACACTCACAAGTCTTAAAAGTAGAAAAGATTGGAGGCACATCATGTCTTTACATCTGAAGGGGTCCACGAATTAAGCATTAATCCGTGAAAGACAATGTTGGATTTATTCGTGCATTGGTAAGTACCGTATTTGATTGATATAACGAGTGTCGTATTGCTGTGGTCGTGATGCTAATGAGAAAAAGGATAAGTTTAGTTTTTGCAGGGTTTCCAGGTTTCTATTTCCTAGTACAAATATTTTGCTGCCATCTACAATTAATGTCTGCAGTTGTTTTAATGGTGTGAAGTTCATAATTGGTTTCATTATTTAGCTAAAGATGTCCTTGTTGTTCAGCAATTTTTGATAGCGATATCAAGATTTAGTATATGCTGTTGAGCCTACGAGTTTATTAATACTATTAAGGATATTTTCTTGAGGCTAACCAATAGCATCAAAGACGCTATAATGTCGTCATCCGTTTTGAATAAAGCACTTGACTTTCCTGCACAACAACAACTGAGCTTTTAGTTTCTGTTATGAAAATCGACCACGAAAATACGGTGGATTGGACCAACAATGACTATATTTATTACGAGGACTTACCGTAATATGACATTAGTTTATTTGCATAACCAGGTCATCATAGTTATATTTAAGCAGAGCAATCACAAAACAACACAATCTGATCTATTGTCCTTTATTTACGTTTAGTTCTGCTCTCAAACACTATTAATGAGTAGGGAATTAACTCGATTGCATCCCAGAAAGTTTTGTTTAGCTAGATTTCCCTGTTGTTTAGCAATGTTTGGTTTACAACATTATTTAGCGATATCATGATTTAGTATGCTGATGAGGCTACAAGATATTTATTAATGTAGTTTGTTAATACTATTAAGGCTATTTTGTTGATGCTAACTAATAGCTTCTAAGACGCTACAGCGGAGTCTTTCGTGTCGAATGAAGCCCTTGGCTTTTCAGCACAACAACAACAAAAAAGCTTTTAGTTTGTGCTATGAAAATTGACAACAAGAATACGGTAGATTGGACCAAAAATTACAATATTTATTAATAGGACTGAACATGATATTAGTTTATTTCTACAATCAGAGGTCTTCGTAGTTGTATTTAGACATAGCAACCATTACATAACTTAAAAAAACACAAACAAACTAATGTAATCTCTTGTCCTTAATTTAGGCTTAGTTCTGCTCTCAAAAACTGCTTATATAGTGAAGAATAAAGCCGATTGCATCACAGAAAGTTTCTCAAACCATTTCAGGCATGTGGAATGTCTGTGAAAACGCAGAAATCTGCGTTTTTAAATAAACATTTTTGTGTCCAAATAAAACTTCCGCATTTTCTAATGAAGTATTGTTAAAATAAAATCTAAACAAAATTTGTTGAACTCTCGCCTCGCTGCAGGTACTGTTCCTCTTGCATAAACGCCATTCGGACTTCAGGATGGGGAGGATCAGAATCAGAATCAGAATAGTTTTTATTGCCATTGTTTGAGAACGCGTTCACAAATTAGGAATTTTTCTTGGTGCAATCGTGCAACATAAAACACACATATATATATAACACATAATAGGTAATAAAATGAGCTGTAACTGAGCTATCAGATCTTGTTATTGTTCATGTGCCTGTTGGCCGAGGGAAACAAATTGTTCAGGTGGTTGGAGGTGTGGGTCTGGATGGACCGTAGTCTCCTGCCTGAGGGGAGAGGGGAGAATAGTTTGTGTCCACGGTGAGAAGAGTCAGCTGTGATCCGACCCACACGCCTCCTGGTCCTGGAGGAAAACAGGTCCTGGAGGGATGGGAGCTTGCAGCCAATAACCTTCTCAGCAGCACGTATGATGCGCTGCAGTCGATGCTTTACCCGTACTGTGGCGCCAGGGAACCACGCGGTGATGGAGGAGGTGAGGATGGACTCGATGGCTGAGTAAAACTGCACCAGCATCTCGGTCGGCACCTTAAGTTTCCTTAGCTGCCGCAAGAAGTACAAACGTACATCCTCTGCTGGGCCTTCTTGATGAGGGAGCTGATGGTCAGCTCCCACTTGAGGTCCTGGGTGATGGTGGTGCCCAAGAAACGGAAGGAGTCCACAATGGAGATGGGGGTGGGAGAGTCAATCAGGGTGAGGGGGGATGGTGGGGCTGTGACTTTCCTGAAGTCCATGATCATCTCCACTGTTTTCTGGGCTTTCAGCTCCAGGTTGTTGAGGCTGCACCAGGGCGCCAGCCGGTCCACCTCTCTCCTGTAGGCAGACTCGTCGCCATCCCAGATGAGCCCGATGAGGGTAGTGTCGTCCGCAAACTTGAGCAGCTTTACGGACTGGTGACTGGAGGTGCAGCAGTTTGTATACAGGGAGAAGAGCCAGGGGGAAAGTACACAGCCCTGAGGAGTACCAGAGTTTGTGGTTCGACTGTCCTAGTTAAACTTCCCCAGCCGGACGTGCTGTCTTCGTTCCGTCAGGAAATCATTGATCCAACTGCAGAGGGAGTCGGGCACACTGAGCTGGTAGAGCTTGTCCAGAGAGGTGTTAAAAATGTCAGTTAAGACAGGAGCCAGCTGATCCGCGCCGTGTCTGAGGGTGGAGGGGGAGACACCATCCGGCCCGGGGGCCTTCCGCGTGTTAATCTTCAAGAACTGCTGGCGTACATCCTCCTCTCGGATGGAGAGGGCATTTGATGAAGTCCTGTGATGTGCTTGGAGTCTTTTGATGTCCTTGGAGTCCTAGATGATCAGGCGCATCAAAACAAGCTGGCTCGTTAGCTTAACCATCTAGCTAGCTCACTTGTTGTCCCCTCCGTTCGCTTTCCAAGCTAGAACGTTGACGGCTGTCTACTTTGCTGCTAATCAAAATCGGATGAATACAATCCGAACATGGTTAGTTCCGAACCAGTTTTAGTTTTAGAGTATTCATTAGTAGCCACCGAGAAGTCCATCATGATCTTTGACATGATGAATGTAAACAGAGGTCACAAAGCCAGAAGTATGTATAGTTATAGTGTAGAAATCCACCCAATTGCCGAAAATGTTGTCTTGATTTTTAAAAATGTATTTTGGGGTTTGCGTGGCAATACTTTGTGCTGATAAATATGTTCTTCTTTTTTTCTCAATGTTCCTCTTTTTTTCTCAAAAAGGTGCTCACATCTCTGCAAAACAAATGTTCAAACAAACCTTCTACGAAGTGATCGCTGCAGACACGAGCATGGTCTGACTGCACTCCACAAGATGAAAGCTACATGTTTGAGAGCCATTTCCCTCGGCACACTTTCGTAATTTACCTGACTTTATTCCCTTTTAGAACCACTTCTTCCGGGACTCTATAAAAGCTCTTTTCTATCTCACTCGAGTTGAACGGTTGGAACAGCACAGCAAAGCGCCGTTTTCAGATGAAACGCTTTACTTAGTAACTCGTCTTGCACTTGATTTATAACTAGGCTCAAGCTAATATATATTCAACCCAGCAATACTTGTGCGGCTGGGGGCTTGGCGAGGGCCGTGGCATATATGACAGCATCATATAATTTGCATTATTTGCGATGTTTGTATGTGATGCATATAGTTTTTTATATAAAACAGTCCGACTATGGTGCATTGATTCTCCTGACAATACAATGACCAGATTAATGACAATATTGACTGGCAGGTTTTGACAATTTTGTATCCAAGGTGAACGCTGCGAAGATCGGGGTCGGACCTACCAGGAGACATGTGCCAATCAGTGTCCTCGTAGCTGCACAGACTTATGGGAGCATGTCCAGTGTCTGCAGGGAGCTTGTTACCCTGGTATGGGCTTCAATTCTTTATGAATTATGACTGCCATCATCAACCTCATGCAGCATCTTGGCAACTTTTAGCAAAATAACTTAAGCATTTTTTTTCCCATAATTAAGATACATGATGGAACTTTGTAACCATGTGCTTTTCTTACTTTTTTACCATGTTGGGGATTTGGTGGAACCCTATAGAAGTGCTCCTACATATTTTAACAACCTGTTTACTTTGACGGCGACATACATGGTCGAACACTTTAAATGTCAAAGAAGTTATTTCTAGGAAAACATTTTCAGTTAATGTTGACGTGTTGTGGAATTGTTAACTTCATCATTATCACTAAACAGCAACATAAGTACTGTCTAATTACACAACCTTAAAACTTTCAAACACACTTCCAGTTCAGCTTCAAAATGAAAGTAGGGCAATATTAACCAGGGTTCACACAACAACTAAAACAAAACACACTTTGATACAATACTCACCAGAAGAAAGTGTATTTCCATTGAGGTTGAAACATATCATTATCAAACATTATCACATTTGTTGGATATGAATATGAAATATCTTAAAAAAACTAAAACATTGCTCAAAATATGGACACATGGAGGAAAACATTGTCAACAAAACATAGGTTTGAAAATCCTTTATCATTGCATGCATTATCCTTTATATCTCCTTATGTCTCTGGACAAAGGCACAAGTAAATGTGCAAGCAATGCATAGTTTCAATTTTATTTTTGGATTTCATTCCAGCATCAAAACAATCAGGCTATCTCGTTTCCAAATTCTAGAAATTCTGTTCTTCCTGGAATTCCTCATTTTCACGGCCCAGAAAATTCACAATGAAATGATCAATCAATCAATTTTATTTGGAACATGTTAAAAAATGTTGATGCACAAACAACAACCACCTTTTTGCTCAACTGGTTTAATGGGCACAAGGAGTGGGAAATAGAACAGCTTGTCTGCTCCCACCACTGTGCCAGAGGAAGAATCTGATATCCATAATTGTATGTGCATTAGTTAGTTAGTCAGTTAGTTAGTTATGATAATTACTGAAAAAGTTATTGGAGGATTTTGATGAAACTTTCAGAAAATGTAAGAAATGTGATAGGAAAAAAGTGATTGGATTTTGGGGCTGATCCGGATAATTTTTACTATGTTACCTTAAGTTTATGTTACAAGCTTCAACTTCTGTGTGTGTATCCCAGCAGGACATGGAAAAGCCCTGGTGATAGAGCTAGAAACCAAATAGATATTATATTAATTGAAGAGCGGTTTAAAAATTCAATTCTATACTCAAAATCCATGCCAGGGGCGGACTGTGGTAGTGATCATGTCCCAGTTAGAGCAGTCATGAAAGTAAGACTCATAAACATCCAAAAATATAAAATAACTCCAAAATTGCAGTACCAAATGTTTAAACAGGACCAAGATCTTCGAAATAATTTTGCCACATCAGTGTCAAACAAATTTGAAACGTTAAACACATTTACAAATGCAGAAGACGGATGGAAAAAGATGCAAGAATATATAATCCAAACCACTGAAAAACGTGTTCCTGTTACTAAATTTAAACCACGTGACTCAAGAAATTATTGATTTATTGGACACACGGAGAGTATCAAATCAAAACAAACGTGAGTACAACAAACTGGATAGGCTTATAAAGAAGAAATGCAACATGGCTAAAGAAGTCTGGATAAACTCACAATGCGAAGAAATAGAACAACACAAGGACACTGATAGCAAGTACATGCAGTAAAAGATCGAAGAAGTCAACGGGACACAAGGCCCCTCAAAGTCAGGATGCATCAAATCAAAGGAAGGCAACATACTAATGGATAAGGAAAACATTATGTCAAGATGGTCAGAATATATTGAAGATTTATGACATAATGACCGAAGCCCACCTCCAACTATAAGAAAAAAAAATGAAAGGCCCACCCAAAACAGAAGATGAAGTGAAAAATGCCTTGTCCAAAATGAAACATGATAAAGCGGTTGGAGCAGATAAAATACCAATTGAAGTCATATAAGCACTCGAAGAAATTGGAACATCAGAGCTGACCAAACTATTTAACATCGTTTATGACAACGGACAAATTCCATCAAGTATGACAACATCTATTTTTATTACTTTGCCAAACAAGCCAGGAGCCACAGACTGTGATCAACATAGATTGATAAGCCTTATGAGTCACACCACCAACATTCTTCTTAGAGTACCGTACTGATGGCAAGAGCAAAGAATAAGATACATCCAGAGCTTCCGGCCATGCATTTCGCTATATGCTATATTCACACTCTGTATGGTAATGGAGAGATCAATAGAAGTGCAAACTGATTTATACCTGTGTTTTATAGACTATTCCAAAGCATTCGATAAAGTGAAACATAAAAACCTTTTCCAAGTCTTGAATGAGCCAGATATTGATGGGAAAGACCTGAGGATTATAAAAAAATCTGTATTGGGAACAAGAAGCAGCATTCCGAATAGATGGTGAATGCAGTCAATTCAAAGCCGTTCAAAGTGGTGTTCGACAAGGTTGTGTACTATCTCCTGATCTGTTTAACATCTACAGTGAAATGATCCTATGTAACATCAATCATCAAGATGGTATAACAATTGGAGGAATTAATGTTAATAACCTCAGATATGCAGATGACACAGACTCTGAAGAAGCAACCACACTGCATGCAACATCACATGCATGCAACATCACATGCAACGACAACAAAATAAAACAAGTGGTTCAATTCAAATACCTCAGTGTCACAGTAACATCTGATGGTAGGTGTGAAAAAGAGATAAACAAACGGATTGCCATGTCAAAAGACATCTTCAACAAATTATATTTAAAAATAGAAACATCTCTATTGACACCAAACTCGGATTCCTCAAAACGTGCGTATGGTCTGTCCTATTTTACGGCTGTGAATGCTGGACTTTAAACAATCAACAACTGAGAAAATTAGAGGCATCTGAAATGTGGTTCTTCAGAAAGATACTCTGCATATCATGGATTGAAAAGAAAAGTAATGAAGAGGTATTGGCAAAGGCAAAAACAAGAAGATCTGTAATTGCAACGATTCGAAATAGGCAGCTGAAATTCCTCTGACATATTATTAGAAAAGACAGCTTAGAAAAACTGATGTTAACAGAAAAACTAATAGGAAATAAATCTCCAGGTCGACAACGAACAACATATATGAACAGCCTAAGAAATGTTATCGGAAATATCAATAATATAGAACTCATACATAGAGCAGACGACAGAGAAGACTGGAGAGCCCTGATCATCGATGCCTGCAAACAGGCCTGATACCCCATGATGATCCCAGCAGACACAAGACATTGATACAACGTTGATTATACATACACATCCTTTAAAACTGACTTTGAAAACAACGTGGCAAAATAGTTGTATTTGTAAATTGAGACAAGGTTGTTGATGATCCACATTGGTGGTTGGAAAATTACCAAGTTTCAATGGTCAAATCAACGTCAAAACCTGACATTGAATAATTATCCTCAAAAAGCATGTTCTTTCAACGTTGTCTTTGTGTCGTTTGGGAAATGACCAAAATGTAATGGTCAAATCAACGTCAGAAGCCGACATTGACTGCAGGACCTAATTCAACAAGTTTAAACAATGTTTCAATGTCCTGTGCCTGTTGGGGTGGTAGTTTCCTTGCCTCCACACACAGACAAATATAGTGAATGACTGACAATAGGGTTCACTCTTCTTTTTTCATTAGGCTTTAGATAACAAAAAAAGTTATTGGCACATTTTGATTACACTTCCCAGGGATTTAGAACTTTATTACTTTTAGGAAGTCTGCGCTCTGAGTGACTTTCTAGTTCTACTTTTTTTAAAGTTCCTTACTTAATCTGATCTATAGTTTAATTCCACATACAAATACACAAACTGAAAGTGTGATTGTTATATTTCCTAACATTCCATCATCAAAATATCCAGACAAGCAATTTTTCACAATTCCAAACTTTCATAGAGCATCTCAGCTCTTCAGCATTTACAATTTCTACAGATTTTTTTTTACTTTCAGTATTCTTTTTCTGACCCCCTGTTCCATGCTATCCTCCCAGGTTGTCGCTGTCCAGAGGGACAGTTATTGCAGGACAGTCGTTGCGTTCCTGTGACAGAATGTCGTTGTGGTGTTCCGTCAGGAAATGGAACATTGCAGTACGTCTCAAATGAAGAGCTTGTTGTAGACTGCAACACCTGGTTAGTCAAATATTGCAACTTTATGACTGACTGAAATATGGATATCATTGCTTTCAATGGATTTGTTCAGCAAATCAAAAGTGTTTAAGTCCATCATCATCATCAACATGTGCAATGCCTGCCTCAAAGATCCTAAACCAACCACTTCCACCTCTTCATGTGCAGTGTGTGTCAGAATGCTACTTTGGTTTGCACCAATCTTACCTGTCCTGTCTATGAGCCTTGGAGTGAATGGACCATCTGTTCAGTCACTTGTGGGCGTGGCCAGCGCACAAGAACACGCCTTTGCCAAGACACAGAGGGCGGCCCTTCTTGTTCTGACACCATGCAGACAGGAAGTTGTGACCTGGGCGCCTGTCCAGGTGTGAAATCTTTCAATGTTTGAAAATGTATGAAACGTTGAGAGGATGTGATTATTTTTCCTGTTTAATCCAGCGGGATGTTTGTTAAGCCAATGGTCATCTTGGAGTGAGTGCAGTGTCTCGTGTGGCGGTGGCTTGTCCATGCGCAACAAGACCATCCTTCAGGACTCAGAGCCTGGTGGAACTGTCTGTGCGAGACCTTTTGAACAACATACTGTCTGTAACAGCAACAACTGCACAGCCGGTAAAATATTTTAAATGATAATATTGTATATATATACATATATAATGTGTTTACAGTAGCAGGCAAACATTTGGAGACACCTTTTTATTCAGCAGCATCAGGACGTGTCTTCAAACTGCAGTAATATGTTGTTACAATGATGTGGTAATCAAAACATAGTGTACCTAAAGAAGTGACCAGTTATTGATTATGACATGAGGTACCGTAGATGTGCACATTCATGTGTGCATGTGGTTCCCAGTGTGTCCCATTGGTCAGGTGTTCAGTGAGTGTTCCACTTCCTGTCCATACACATGTGAGGACATGTGGCCTCACACCCAGTGTCTACCAGGACCTTGCAGTCCAGGATGCTCCTGCCCCCCTGGACAGGTGCGTGTACTTTTTTGGCTATGAACAGTAGGAAGGGGATTCATATGGCTCCATTCGTTAAGTTAAAGTTAAAGTACCAATGATTGTCACACACACACTAGGTGTGGTGAAATTTGTCCTCTGCATTTGACCCATCCCCTTGGGGAGCAGTGGGCAGCAGTGGCGCCGCGCCCGGGAATCATTTTGGTGATTTAACCCCCAATTCCAACCCTTGATGCTGAGTGCCATGTGGTTTACCTGACACATGAAAAGTGACGAACTGGGGGGTTTCACTATCCACTTTAGCCGCTAGATGGCAGTAGAGTGTTGGATGTCTTAAAATGGGCTTCGTGGCAATCCCAACTTTTACCACAGTGTCAGTTGCTATGCAGAAAATGGTTACCCCCCCAGCTCACCCAACCCCTTGCAAAGTCGGCCGCCCGTCGGTCCTGCTAATAATTATTTCTTTAGTTCAAAAAAATATAATCTGCTTCTTTTTCTCAGCCCTGTCATTCACACTCACCTACTCAGTTGCCATGATTGGAGAACAAAGATATGGTGATCTGCAGCTATAAGCTAATGCTAGCGAGAAGACCGGAGGGGTTGACATTTACTACACCCCGTCACAGTGTGGTTATTGTTAAGTTAGTGTTTAGCTGTTTAGTTACAGTATTGTGCATACTTTAATTTCCTTTTTTACCTTTCTATTTTAATTTGTACTGCCCTTTGTGGCAGTTTAGTTGTTCCTCGCCACATTCCGCTTTGAAGTTTATGGCTTCACTTTATCGCAGATTTCTTTAGCTTATTCTACATATGTTTGGCCTAAATTAAGCAGTTTTAAGTATAAAAATGACTAAATTAAGTGAAAATGTCAATAGTACTATAGTATTTGCCTCTAGATGAGCCCAAACCATTCAAAGCTTGCTGTTCAGTATCGTGGCCACTGATTGGTTCAGCCTCAGGTAGCATTACTATATTGGATTAAAGAAGTGTAAAGGTGACTATGTGAGCGTTATTTTACAAAACCCGAAACCAGTGAAGTTGACATGTTGTGTAAATCGTAAATAAAGATAGAATACAATGATGACAAAACCTTGGAGCCCATGTGGTGATATCCTTTACACACTGATGTTGGTTTTTAATGCAATACCGCCTGAGGGATTGACGGTCACGGGCATTGCCGCTTACATGCAATGATTTCTCCAGATTCTCTGAACCTTTTGATGATATTACAGACCGTAGATGGTGAAATCCCTAAATTCCTTGCAATAGCTCGTTGAGAAATGTTGTTCTTAAACTGTTCGACAATTTGCTCACGCATTTGTTCACAAAGTGGTGACCCTCGCCCCATCCTTGTTTGTGAATGACTGAGCATTTCATGGAAGCTGCTTTTATACCCAATCATGACACCCACCTGTTCCCAATTAGCCTGTTCACCTGTGAGATTTTCTAAATAATTGATTAGCATTCCTCAACTTTCTCAGTCTTTTTTGCCACTTGTGCCAGCTTTTTTGAAACATGTTGCAGGTATCAAATTCCAAATGAGCTAATATTTGCAAAATATAAAGTTTTCTTGTCTTTGCAGTCTATTCAATTGATTATAGGTTGAAAAGGATTTGAAAATCATTGTATTTTGTTTTTATTTACGATTTACACAACATGCCAACTTCACTGGTTTTGGGTTTTGTATATCTGCATGGCTGTAACAATGTTAAAAACTGTATTTAGAAGGTCTAAGCAGATTTTTTTATGCATTAACTTTGAAAATATTAAATTCATGATTAGTAATTCCTACTTTGCAGTTATGTGTTTCCCACGGTCAGGCCTGAAACCATTTAACAGCAATACACAAAGGATTACTTTAGTGGCTATTTTAAAATTGTGCTATGTAAATAAATAAATCATGAAATAACACATGCATCTTTCGTATCAGTATACAGTACTTCGGATTTCTCATGAGCCAAAATAAAATGGTATCTCCTATTTTGCACAAGAGTTGTTTTTTTCTTTCTTCCAAGGTTGAGCAACTTCACTGCACTAGTTCTGTTTTCACCCACTTATTTTTTTACACTTGTGTGTTTTACAGCTGTTTAATGCGGGAGTGTGTGTGTCACTCAAAGACTGTCCCTGCTCACTGCTGTCTCTGCCGACTGTCTACCAAAACTTGAATATAAGCATGGAAGAGAAGACAGAAGTCTTGGTGCCACCTGGAACATCCTTCCAGCACATCTGTAACACCTGGTACACAACCTCATATTGTCTTGTGTTGTTGTTTTATACACCCAACTGTATTCTTAGTAGAACTTAGTAATCTTAGACACTCATATATACACACATATATTATTAATATGCATCCTTTATGAAAAAAACGTATTGCAACATGCATTTTCTTAACTTCTGTTGTCTACATTCTGCATCACAGAAAAAGTGGTTCATGTTATATTTGTGTGCTGCATGTTTCACAACATAACAAAATCATACATGTTGGAGCATGATAACATGAATGTGCAGTAATTGAGTGCTTCCATGATGAAAACAGATAGTACACACAAAATGCTCATTTAAATATGGCGGTTTTTGATTGATTGATTGAAGCTTTTATTAGTAGATTGCACAGTACAGTACATATTCCGTACAATTGACCACTAAATGGTAACACCCGAATAAGTTTTTCAAGTTGTTTAAGTCGGGGTCCACGCAAATCAATTTATGGTACAAATATATACTATCAGCATAATACAGTCATCACACAAGTTAATCATCAGAGTATATACATTGAATTATTTACATTATTTACATTTCGGGGGGTGGGATGTAGAAGGGGGGGGGGGTGTTATCAGCAATTCAGTCATCAACAATTGCATCATCAGAGAAATGGACATTGAAACAGTGTAGGTCTGACTTGGTAGGATATGTACAGCAAGCAGTGAACAAAGTGAGTTCAGAAAGCATAAGAACAAGTATATACATTTGATTATTTACATTTGATTACTTACAATCCGGGGAGGTGGGATGTGGAGGGGGGAGGGTGTTAGTCAAGGGTTGAAGTTGTCTGGAGGTGTTCTTTTAGTGGGGTTTTGAAGGAGGATAGTGATGCACTTTCTTTTACACCTGTTGGTAGTGCATTCCATATTGATGTGGTATAGAAGGAGAATGAGTTAAGACCTTTGTTAGATCTGGTCTGCACCACTTTCGTACTAATTGTACACAGAGTCTTAGTAGATCACCTGCAACACACCCACTAATAGTACACACTATTTTATACTTTTACACACCCTTTAGTACTTTTTATTTGAATCTTAGTTGAGCAGACCCTTAATGATCAGACATTATACATACACAACACATACATACAATTAGAAGTAGGTGAAATACCCAACTTCAAAGACTTTGAAGTCTTGGGTAGTTGGGTAGATTTGCTAAAATTGTACTTAAGCATGAGTAAGGGTATTTTAGAGGAATATGACTCAAGTCAAAGTAAAAAGTATTCCTCCAAAGTAAGATTAGGTTAGTATTTATTGAAAAAAAAAAAGTCAAATACTGAGTAACTGGTGAGTAACTTTCTAATTTCATTTAGATGTTTCGTGTTTTTCCACAAATGAAACATTTGGAAATTGTATTTTTGAAAGTATTAATACGTTTCATCATGCATAATCTTACTGTACTGTAGGTAGAAAACAATGTTTGCCGAAACCCTAAAATCTTTTATTAAATTTTTTATTTGATGACTAACTTAACAGAACAACATTTATTAAATTTTCGTCAGATCCAAACCAAACTTGTAAATAAAATTATCATCATCATCATCAGCTTTTTTAGGGAAAATTGGTGTTTTATTTGTGCAATTAGTATGATAAAATTAGTATTTGTTAGTGGGCTCTCCTCAAAATATTAATTTAAAGTGCTTGCTAAGATTGTATGAGTTTAATTTCATTGTCAAACGATCGTCTTTGATTTGATCATATTAAATGTAAGAGTTTGACCGAACATAAGTCATTCTATATTCCACGATTTCCCGATATTTATTAAAAAAAGATGTGTGATGCTATTAGTGCGTTATTATCAAGATCACTAGTCTAATGTTATGTTTTCTTCACAGTGTGTGTCAAGGAGGAGCCTTTAACTGCACCTCAGAGCTCTGTGATGGTGAGTGTTGACCTGCCTTCAGCTTTTATTGCCAAGGTGGAAATTGTCCAATATAAAATAGTTAGGCGTGATGGCTAACGATGCTCAAAGGAATTCAATAAAATAAGGTAATAAAAAGGAAAATACAAGACCAGCAAAGGTAAAATGCAACTTAACACGCAAAAAATAAATACAGTTCAAGGAAAAAGTAAACACACCAACAAGCTATCTTTTTAAATTGGCTCTCAAATTTGTCTGAAAGCAGGGTAAGATTAGTAAATCCTTGTTTTATTCAATGAGCCCTGTTTTAAGAGCGCTCCTGAATGCATCACACCACTGAGACCGTGCTGCACTCAGTGAGTATTTGCTGCAGACACAACTGAAGACAAAACAGGACAAAATAACATTCCTTTCAGGGCAGCAGACTTTGTATTTTGCACCGACCTTGTGCCTATAAAAAGACACAAGTCTTAAAGGTGAACCCTCAAACCCTGTAAAAAACCTCCAACAATGTTTCATAAACATGCTGTAATTGTGTATGTAATGTAATAGAAGGCACATTCATGATAGCAGGTAATATTTACAGTATTACAGTAATTTATTTCCTGGGCATATTGATTCCACAGCGCGCATAACAACGAACCCTACTTCCGTCAACTACTACCACTAATCAGAGCAGACTTGGTGAGAGCCAACGACGACTACTTTGGCACAAATGATGATCCAGAACCTTCTCTTTTTTATCCTAAATATACGGAACATGAGGTAAAAGTTTTAGAAGCTTGGTGCTAAGCAGATCCAGTTATAGTAATACATTAAATTATCATGTAGCACTAAAGATAAGTGCTAAATGTTTCATCAACAAAATTAGAACATAATAAAAGAGTCACTTACAATGTCCGCTCTCACTGAAATGTTGACTGATAAGATGGTTGTATCTTTCAGCACAGTTTTGTGCTCACTGTTTAGGTGGTGCATTCAACATAATCCTCACTCCTCAGATAAAACATGCTGGGAGAAAATTATCATCTTGAGGTGTCTTCCTAGTGATTTTGTCAAGTTGAAAGTCAGTATATCCACTGATTCAGTTGGTCCTGAATTTTCGTTTGGTAGTGTGTTAATTTCTAATTTTCAAACTGTTTCAAACTTGAAGGAGATTCAGCAGCTGAAACTCCAGTAGCGAACATACTTCTTAGTTCTTGAAAGTAACCTGAGGGACGGTGTCATTGTGTCAATACACCAAAACATAATTTCCTCCGTTTTAGCTCCTGCAATAACAATGTTGTTATAGCTTGGTTAATATGCAGGTCACGGCATGTAAATAAGGTATTGTTGGAGGTTTTTTATTAAAATATATTTTTAGAGTGCTTTTATTGGGGAAATAGATTAATCCCCATTACAGACTTTGGTAGCAGCCTCTTGCTCACATTGTTTTCACTATTTAGAACGCACACACACAAAGCAACTTCGAGACTCATCTATTTCTTCTTTTTTTCGTGTATTTTTATTTTTTTGTTCAGTACGGTTTTATAAACTACTTTTTAAATGCCAAATACTGTATGATCTATGAATGTTCACATCTTGTTCTTCCTCAGTGGACTGTGAGTGGTCCAGTTGGTCCCATTGGACTTCATGCTCAGCCAGCTGTGGCGCAGGACAGCAGAGGGCTGCAAGAACTGTGTTGCAGCCACGCCTGTATGGAGGAACCCTGTGCGAGGGCCCGGACCACCGTACTGCTGCCTGCATGGCCCCTGATTGTGGTGAGCAAACACGGGCACCCCCACCTTCAACAAGAGCATTTTATGTTCGGTTAAACATGGAACTGTCCAGGCCAGTCAGGAAACTTCCAGGATGTAACACGTACGTAAAAACTAAAGTTTTCTAGTGCTGCAGTGTGGACTAGTAGTTAACATTTGACCTCACAGTCAGTAGACCGAGGGTTTGAATCGTGTTGGTACATATCTTAGCAACCTTTCTAGTCTCCCTGTGCTTGTGTGGGTTTCTTCTCCTTATCTTCCCAAAACATGCTCATGATGTACTTTGACTGTAAAATGTCCATAGCTGTGAATCTTTATTTGTGTCATCAACTGGGATAGGCTCCAGTTCAACTGTGACCTGAATGAGGACAAAAAGTGTAGAAAATGGATATTTTCTATGATAAGCTCTAACCTAACATATCTACTGTTAATAAAGTACAGTGGATCCCGTTTATGTTGATAATTATGTACCAACTCAAGTCCTGGTCCCGAGTAATATATATATATATATATATATATATATATATATATATATATATATATATATATATATATATATATATATATGTATATATATATATATATATATATATATATATATATATATATATATATATATATATATATATATATATATATATATATATATATATATATATATATATATATATATATGAATATGTATATATGTATTATATATATATATATATATATAAATATATATATATCGATCAATCAATCAAAGTTTACTTATATAGCCCTAAATCACAAGTGCCTCAAAGGGCTGCACAAGCCACAACGACATCCTCTGCTCAGATTCCGCATCAGGGCAAGAAAAAACTCAACCCAATGGGATGACAATGAGAAACCTTGGAGGGGACCGCAGATGTGGGGATCCCCCCTCCGTCGAGTGGATCTAGCATAATAGTGTGAGAGTCCAGTCCATAGTGGGGCCAGCAGGAGATCATCTTGAGTGGAGATAGGTCAGCAGCGCAGAGACTTCCCCAACTGATGCACAGATGAGTGGTCCACCCTGGGTCCCGAGTTTGGACAGCTAGGGTGTCATCTGTGGTCACCAAATATGTGCCCCCCCTCTCCTTCGTGGAGAGGGGGGGGGGCACAGATTCAGAGCAGAAAAGAAACGGCAGATCAACTGGTCTAAAAGGGGGCTCTATTTAAAGGCTAGAGTATACAAATTAGTTTTAAGATGGGACTTAAATGCTTCTACTGAGGTAGCATCTCTAACTGTTACCGGGAGGGAATTCCAGAGTACTGTAGCCCGAATAGAAAACGCTCTATAGCCTGCAGACTTTTTTTGGGCTCTGGGAATCACTAATAAGCCGGAGTTCTTTGAACGCAGATTTCTTGTCGGGACATATGATACAATACAATCAGCAAGATAGGATAGAACTAGACCGTGTAGTATTTTATACGTAAGTAGTAAAACCTTAAAGTCACATCTTAAGTGCACAGGATGCCAGTGCAGGTGAGCCAGTATAGGCGTAATATGATCAAACTTTCTTGTTCTTGTCTAAAGTCTAGCAGCCGCATTTTGTACCAACTGTAATCTTTTAATGATAGACATAGGGAAACCCGAAAATAATACGTTACATTAATCAAGACGAAACATAACGAACGCATGAATAATGATCTCAGCGTCACTAGTGGACAAAATGGAACAATATAGATATATATATTTATACACACACACACACACACACATATATACATATATATATGTTAGTATGTATGTATATATATGCATGGATGTATATATGTACATATACATGTGTACATATTTATGTGTATATTTATATATGTGTACATATCTATGTGTATTTGTATATATATATACTATATATATATATATATATATATATGTGTACATATATGTGTATTTGTATATATATCTCAGCTGCATTCGGGCGGAAGGCGGGGTACACCCTATATCATTTAATACCACCCCTTTCCGTATCATAGCAGTTTTAATTTTCCATAAATTTGTAATTAACTTGTTTTTTTTTCTATTTGTAACAACAGTGAATGAATATACAATGAGTAAGTAAATAATTAAGTATATAAACAATAATTAAAGTTTTCATAAATTTATAGTTTAGTCATTTATGGTTCACCTCTGAGATGAATACAATTATATACTTTTCTAAATAATGTTCAAGATATTTATCAAGATTCTTCGTCTTCTTTCTACAGAGTTTCAACTGTTTCAGTGCATCATATTAGTACATTGTTTGACTTCCTTGTTTAATCCATTCCATAATTTAATTCCACATACTGATATATTACATTTAGGTGTTATATGTGCATACAGGCATTTTAAATTGGATTTTTCTATACGGTTATATTTCTTCTCTTTTATTGAGAAAGAGTGTTGTACATTCTTGGGTAGCAGGTTATAGTTTGCTTTGTACATAGCTGTCATATAAGTCATATTGAGCATGTTCTATGTATGTTTGGCTAAAGTAAGCATTTTCAAACATAAAAATGGTTTGATACAATAAATACAGTAATATTGTATACAGGATGAGATCAAACCAATCAGAGCATGCTGCCCAGTGTCAAGGGTACTGATTGGCTCATCCTCATGCAGGCAGCATTACTATATTAGATACAAGGATTGGGTGGTATCTCATGTTAAGAGGGTTCTCTTAATGTTAAAAACTGTATTTAGAATGTCCTAAAAAAATGTTTATGCTTAAATCTAATCTTATAGTGTGCGCTTAAAATACCTAAATATAAATTATGATTATTTTGCCATCTCCCTTCTCACATAATAAACTATTATTCCATGTTACTGCACATGTGCGGACTTGATTCACGAAGGCATTCCAAAACAGAACTTTTGGAGGTGGCAGTAATGCACACCAAAATGTTGATTGCACATCAATAAATTGATTGCCAACCGCCAATAAACTCAAGAGGCACTTCTTTATTGTCAACATTCTTGTCTCTCGTTCCAACACAGCAGCCGTCAAGAGCTCTCTTTATCCCACCAGTCACGCTAGTTTTGGCCTTCACAATAATAACGCTACGCGTCACTGGTCCAACTCTGCTAACAAAAAATGGACTCCACTTGATTAAAAGTTGATTAAAGTTCCTATCAATTACAGTAAAAGGGATAGTGTCAGTTATAGTCATTATGCAGCTTGCTGGTAGTTTCTAACAACAAATGTGACCATGTTGCTTTTGTTATTTGGAGTACCCCATTGACTAGGTTTGCACAGATAGCTACTTCTTTATGTTGACACCATAAAGCACCAGAGTTTGAGTACACAACTCTATTCCTGTCTGATTCGTGCTTTCTAATGTTGCTCCCTGACACCGTCATCATCACTCCTCATATTTCGCAGCGTGTCCTGACGGTGAGCGATGGAAGAGGAGCTTGTCGGAGAATTGGCCGTTGTGTGAGCGAAGCTGTGAGGACGTTTACTCTCCAACTCCTGTCAACTGCAGCAACTCCTGGGAGGGCTGTGTGTGTCAGGAGGGGCTTTATCGTAACAAGGAGGGGCTTTGTGTCATCCCTGCTCTCTGCCCCTGCCATGACCAGGGCATCGTGCGGGAGGTACACGCACACACACACTCTCACACAAAGCATGTAACTATTGTGGTGTATCAGTGAAGTTCATCATACATCAGTGTTGATGCTCCCTCCTATTATCATTAACTGGTAAAGAAGGCATAAGACAATGAGTGATATCACATGACATGCCCTCAGCCATCAATGATTCATGAGTTGAAAGCCAGCACTCTGACCGCACCCGGGCAAGCCTGCCAGGAATAATTGATGAAGAAAAGGATATTATAAGATTCTAAGTATTAATCATACTCTGACAAGAGGTCACATCCCCTTTTCTTGATCAATCTTTTCAAGCCTCTCATTTTTACTTACACGTCCTTATCAGTGGAACCTGTTTATGTCGACGCCATTCTGACAGGCTGCCTAATAGGCATGCATAAGAACTCTCTGCTCGGACTCTGTTTATTAACATATAAGGTGTTCCTTCCCTTTTGGAACTTAGTTGTAGTTATTGAATGCATTCCTACTGCCTTGAGGTAAGAGACAATCTGAGGTTGTTACGGTCTGCTTGTGTCTTAAAAAAACATTAAATTATTTAAAAAAAAGGCTGTAGATTTTACATTAAAAGTAGCAGCTCATTTGCCAGAATTTTACAGAAAAAATAGAGTGGTACTGAATTTTTTCTCTAGAGCAGGGGTGTCAAAGTCAAGGCCTGCGGGCCGGATCTGGCATGAATTATCTATGGCCCCCGAAATGATATTTGATTAGTATTACAACTGGCCCGCGGGCTACAGCCGCCTGCTGCTGTTTTGCACGCACCAATACTCCATCAGTGTTGGCGCAAGGAATTTTCAAAATGGGGTCCCACAGTAAATTTTGGGGTTTCCGTTTTGAAAACAAATGATAAATGTATGCATTATCCTGTTATATCTCCCATTATATATTGTGTATTGGAAAAAGGTTGTCATAAACTTTACTTAATTCATTAAAAAAAAAAAATACAAAAGAAAATTATAAACATTCATTCACTTTCTTCTTTCCTTCATGGATCTAAACTTTACTGCTGCCAGTATTTTTTTCTATATTTTTATTGTAATATTTTCAGAATGTTTGTTCTATTTTTGGCCAAAGTAAGACAAAAAAAACAATCTGAAGTTGTCTTTATTTTTTTGTTTTAATGCCATGATTTTAATAGTCTGGCCCGCATGTGCACATATTTTCCTCCATGCAGCCCCTGAGCTAAAATGAGTTTGACACCCCTGCTCCAGAGTGATACACTATGAACAATCTGTACATTTTACAGTAAAAACTGGAATATCATTCCCGAAATTTTACCGGTGTTCTTCCATTTACAATAATTCGCTGTGAAAACGATGACCTTAGACTTAATGGTTAAATACATGCAGCTCAGTTGCCAGAATGTTATTGTTGAAAACAGTGGTAGCATTTTTCCACTTACAATAATGCAATGTAAAAACAACTGCAGATTTTACGGTAAAAGCTGGCAGCTCAGTCGCCAGAATTTTATCTTGCAAAAAACAGTAGTTTTCACACTTACAGTATAACACTTTAAAAACGGCCATAGAAAAGTCGCAATAATTTTACCAAAAAATAAGTTTTCCATATACAGTTACTTGCTGTAAAAACTCCCATCCATTTTCTACGGCTTGTCTACCGTAAATGTTAGAATCTACTTTGTTTTGAGAGAAAATAACTCATTACATTCCTTACTGGTCATGTCCGTTGTGTCCTTGGGCAAGACACTTCACCCTTGCTCCTGATGGCTGCTGGTTAGCGCCTTGCATGGCAGCTCCCGCCATCAGTGTGTGAATGTGTGTGTGAACGGGTGAATGTGGAAATACTGTCAAAGCGCTTTGAGTACCTTGAAGGTAGAAAAGCGCTATACAAGTATAACCCATTTATCATTTATTTACTGTATGAATCAAAGTGCAAAAATAAAAACAGTACAACAAAGATTTGATGACATTGTGAGGGCATCACCCTCGAAACTCTGGCACTAAGACATCAAAGCATCGATTAATGATCTACCTTTCAGTATACATCTATAGCATATATCTATAAAAAAAACATTTTGGTCAGGGTGTTAAAAGAGGATTTTTGACATGTTCAATAGGTTGGAGTGTAAAAATGAATATTAAAAGTTTTAAAAAGTACACTAATATTGGCTACATTTTGTCTAAATATTCTAATTTAGAAAAACACACAGTTCGATTGGCTCTGACCTGGAGACTGTAGGGCAGGGGTGGGCAATTAATTTTTACCGGGGGCCGCATGAGCTACCCGAGCACTGCTGGAGGGCCACATCGACAATATTTCAATTACATTTTGCTCAATATTATTTTTGATGTATACCGTAAGATAAATAATAATAATAATAATAATAATAATAGTAATACTTCAACATAGTGTGTGTAACAGCATTCCATGACTAATATATATAAATTAACATTAATAATAAATGACAGTAAAATAAGCACACGTATGACTGAGGAGTCATAGTGTAACTTTGTGTGGTGTTTGAGTTGTCCGACTTTTTGTGTGGCCTTAAACGCACCAGTGGTTTAGTGCTATGCGTGTTGGTGACAGATGACAAGTTGGTTTTGGCCTGGTTTGTACGGCAGAAAATGACTAGTTTTTCGAGATAGAATTGTTTTACTCATGTTTTTGGTGTGGTTATGTCCGAATATAAACATTTTTGTTCAATAAAGTGATCGATATAATTCCTGTCCTCGAAGCATCTCGATAGACGTTACAATAATTGAACGGTGTTCAATTGAACGGTGTTGACGAACACCATTAGGGCCGCTTGTTGTCACTGTCACTCAAAGTTGCATTGCAAAATTCCATAGAATAAATATGTTTATTTTGTTTATAATTCAGATGGGATTTGATTTGGTGCGCGGCATATACTTGCTGCGCGCAGCGGGCGCTTGAGCAGTGCGCAATTGCGCAGGCACGCACCTTAGGTGAGGGGACGTTGCTTTGCAGTTCATGTGTTGTTGAAAACACGCCATTCCTCATCAACTTTTCTCTTTTTGGCGTCTCAGGTGTAAACCGTGCATCACTTGTCGCTGCATGTGCACCTTCACTCGCAGGTTACACACAGACACACGCCCATAAATAATACTTTTCAAAATAAAAGCAGCACAGTTGTATTGCGCGCAGGACATAGATGTTTTTTCAACTTTATTTTGTAATTGCAGTTGTTCACATTCACTCACAATCACGCATACGTCCACACGGAAGTAATACAAATAACGATTTTCAAAACAAAAGCAGCACCGTTGTATTGCACACTCGACATAGATACTTTTTAAAATTTATTTTGTAATTTATACTTGGCCTCACGCGGGCCGGACAGGGACGCACAAAGGGCCGGATGCGGCCCGCGGGCCGCAGAATGCCCAGGTCTGCTGTAGGGGCTTAAAGTGACCAATCAGAAAAGAAGGGCGTTCCTGGGCCATGTATTCAATGCCCACCTATAAGTGCCAAAAAGGAGAAACGCCACAAGCGTAGAGAAACAGAAACACAGTGCAAGGGCAAACAGACGCCGTGCGCGCAAAGTGTGGTTTAATGTGCTTAGACAGTCTTTATATGTGCGCAGAGTGTAGTTTTTATGCGCCTGCAGTGTTTTTTAAGCGCGCGTACTAAGTGGCTTTTATGTGCACGCAGTGTTTTTTATTTGCGCGCAGTGTGTTCTTTATACTTGTGCAAAGATTGTTTTTAACTTGCACACAGTGTCTTTAACGCGCATGCAGAATGTCTTTCAAGCGCACGCAGTGTTTATGTGCACGCAGAGAGTGTTCTTCATGCACGTGCAGAGAGTGTTTTTAATTTGCACGCAGAGTGTCTTTTACACAAATGCAGAGTGTTTTTGATGCGCACCCAGAGAGTGTTTGTTATGGCCGTGCAGTGTTTTTATCTGCATTCAGTATTTTTTGTACGTGCAGAGTATATTTTGTGTGCGCACAGACAGTGTTTTTATTTTGCACGTAGTGTTTTTTTTTTTTGCAAATGCAGATTGTTTATGAGAGTGTTCTTCAGTCACACACAGTGTTTATTATGCACGCACAGGGAGTATTTTTCAAAAGCTCATGAACATTTTTGTTTACGCTATGCTATGAAAATGTTTGACTTATAATCAATAGTGGAAATTAATTTACCACGACCAGGCCCGGAACCAATTAACAGTGATAAAGGAGGGATTACTGTATGTTAAATTGTTATTCTTAAAGTGCTTTCTAAAACCCTCAAAGAAGCGTTTTTTTTGTTAAGTTTGTGTGTCTATGTAGATTGAGCTGCAGAGACAGTCACCACTGCACTAGTCTTTTAATAAGAATCCAGCACAGAGGAAAACACACAGAAATTTACATCACAGAAAACGCAAACCAGGGGCGACGGTGCAAGTCTAGATAATTAAAAAGTAGCAAGTAAGGAAAACACTAGACAGCAAAAAGTTATAGTTAATACATGACTAGGTATTGTACTGTATGTTAGCATGACTTAATAAGGTCACATAACTACTGTACATAGAAGTGTAGCAAACATTTCCACAAAGCTAATACAGGTAATTGTTATCTGATTGTAACATATTTAATAAACAAGGAGTCGCTTCTTCTCTCGTCATCAGCTGTGTCTAAGTGCGGTGATTGAATATTCCATGACAATAACTACACAAAAATGAGGCGACGACCAATAAGTTCCAAAATGTCCATTTTATGACCCTGCTAGAAAGACCAAAGGTTGGAAACGTGTTCTAGAAAAAAACAGGACAAAGAGATAAGTGAAGACGATCCAAACAGGGAAAGAAGTCCAACACAGAAAGTGTGCTAAGACTCACAGGAGAAAAGTATTTTCTCATTGGCGCTCATCGAAGGCGAATGCTCCCTCTCCCCATCTTTTATCTCTCCAGCTTGCTTCTTTGATTTATCTTGCCTTAACTTTCGTGTAGCATTGTTTTGCACTGCTCTCTAAAATCTAAACAATAAAATTGATCAACTCCCCACTCAAATTGACAAGATTTCGGGTTTGAGGCAACCTGCCTGTCTTGATGGAACGGTTGTTGCTGGACAGACGACGGACTCTTGGGAGAAGATGAATGCTGAGTGCGTGGCGACCCTTTCAGTCGAGGACGTTGAAGATATCTACCTATTCGAAATCATGATAACAGGACATCTGTTGATTGAAGTAAGCGATGCTCTGGTGAATCGAAACATTGGATGATGATGGCAGCCGTTCAAGGTAAAGCTAAAGCTGCCACAAAAGATTGGAGGAACTGTGGGCACTCAGAACATTTGGACTATATTGCAAATTTGACGAAATCTTGGAGACGACACCTGCCCTGATGGTGAAATATGATGAATTAGAGGACCAGAAAATGACAATTAAGATTGAAAAGTTTAAATTTGTTTTCGCTCGCTCAAACGCAAACATTCTAATCTGGATTGTTTTTTTCTGGCTGCATGCGACATGGCAAGGTTGTTACTTCGAGACTTTCCCAGAGGACAGTGCAGTGAAGACGCAAATAACTCCTTCCATGTCTCTTATGGACATACACCTGTTGTTGTTGACTTTTGTTGGACTGCATGGCTGTGCTATCGCAATTGCAAGAGCACCAAGGTCGCGGAACAGAGATACGCTGCAGGCTTACACACACATATGCATAGGGATGATGTTTGATAAGAAATTATCGAGTTCGAGCCTATTATCAAATCGAACCGATTCCTTATCGATTCTATTATCGAGTCCAGATAGGTTGTTGTATATGGAAAAAAACACACAATATTTGGTTTAACAAATCACTTCACATTCTCTACTGCTCGCTACTATAGTATTACCATATGTGAGTTATTGTGCAGAAATGTGGGGAAATAACTACAAATGTGCGCTACATTCGTTAAAAGTGTTACAAAAAAAATTATTTAGACTGATACATAATGTTGGATATAGAGAACATACAAACATTTTATTTATTGAGTCAAAAATATTAAAGTTCGATGATTTGGTAAAATTTCAAACAGCTAAAATGATGTGGAATTAAATTATGGAATGGATTAAGTAAAGAAGTTAAACATTGTACTGATATGATCCAGTTTAAGAGGTTGTTCAAATGAATAGTGCTTACAAAGTACAAAGAAGAAGAATTATGAGAAATACTTTCAACCTTATTGAAAATAAGATATTCTTTATCTCAGTATATTAATAATGACTGAATTAATTAATTACATATTACAAAACTGTTGCATATACTAATTCACAGATATTTTATTATAAAAAGGTCAGTAAATGATGTATATATTTGTAAACGCTATGAAGTGGGAAAGGGGTAGGATTAAATAAGCTTTACTTCTTCCTACTCCTGTAAAGTGAAATGATAGGAAACTGTGATGTATTATACTGTAAGTGTGTTCATGTTCCAAATAAACTAAAGAAATAAAGAAAGCACTAGGTTACTAGACAGACTTGCAAACTTTGTCGTGGTGTCGGCTACAAGATAACGTTAACGTTATCAGACACATTCAAAAAGGCTCACGTTAACGTTACCGTTAGCCACTGACTATGCTTAGGTAACGTTAGTCTAGCTAACATTACTGCAGTCCTGGTTGACATAAGAGGTAACGTTACTACAAGTGAGCAGATATGGAAATTAATCGGCAACAGTTAACGTTAGTTACTCGCCGGCGTCACCCCCACTGTAGCTGGGACTTGGGCAGCTGGCAGAAGAAGAGGGGCGTTCTTTGTCATCTCTGCCACTGCTTCAATACGTGTCGAAGACACGACACGCTTGTTGTGCTTCCCCCCCTTTACACGAGAGCGAAGCCTGGCAATAATTGCATATTGCCGCTTCCTCGTTTTTTTTGGTGAAATGAAGGATCATGGAAAAAGGAAAAAGCGCCTTGGAGCGCTTTTTCCGGTCCATTTTTTTCCTGCTTTCCCTATCTGCGCCTAATGACTGAGCTACGTGACGTCATTTCTTGTGCTGTCCCACGGGGCATTTCTTGTCGGGATGGGATTCGTTCCCAGGGATTCGAATAAAGAACCAACTCATTTTCTTTACTATAGTGGTCTCGATAACGGGTACCGGTTCTCAAAAAGGCATTCGAGTTTGAGGAGTCTGTTCTTTTCTTATCGAACAACCGGGAAACCCGGTTTCGAGCATCATCCCTACATATGCATCCACGAAAAACACACGCCCCACACACACATACTCCATCCCACGCCTTTGGTGGTATGACGGAATTGGAGCAGCGCCCCTAGTGGCTGGCAGCTTTGGCCTGGATGCCCGCCCCCTAACCCCTCGTTTAAAGTCTCGAGTTGTATGTTGTAATATGTATGTGCTTTGCTATGGGGTTTTTTTTTTCACTCCAGACTGGGCGCCCCCAATAGGAGCCCAGTCTGAGATCGACTTTTTTTTTTACTCATCCTCCCCTAGCGTCTAACTTTTTTCCACCTTTTACAGTGGCGACCCATCAACGTTCCTGTTCTCTAATTCCGTACAATGTACGTCTAATATTGAACAGGTTTGTACTGAAAATGAAATTTCATTGTACTTGTGCAATGACAATAAAGATCCATCTAGCCATCAATCAAAGAAAAGATTCAGCGTCTCTTAGCTGCAGCCAATTAATTTTGTCCGACCTCTAAACAGTTTTTTTGATGATTTTAATATCCAATATCAATATTTGATTGGGACACCCCTATTATAGCGTAGATACAGTATATACCTTGTGGTTATCTTCTGGTTTATGAAGTCCAAGAGAGTAGGCTGATATTGTTATCAGATCGATCGGCACTCCTTTATTAGTTGCAGTTGTAGAATCCAGATTAATACTGCCATGCTTTTATTTTGAAGCTTACTTCAAAGTGAGTGAGTGTGTGCATGTTTTAACGTTGTGTAATTAGACAGTAGTTGTGTTGCTTCTTACTTAAAATAATAAAGGTAACAATACTTAAACACATGCCAACATAAACGTAACATTTTTCACAGAAATGACCCCTTTGACTCTCATACTTTATGTTGACATAAGTGGTTGAACATGTATGTTGACGTCAACCAAAGCGGGCACTTTTTAGTGATAATACCAACAGTATGTTGGTATAATCGTGTTGTTGACATAAGCGGGTTCACCATAAGCAGGTTCCAGCTCATCTGTGTACTTCATTCCTTTTGATTTATTTGTCTTTGCTTCTTGTTTTCCTCCTTTTAGGTTTCCTCTCTCATATTATGACACATGGTGGGCCATCATACTAAACACCTTCTTGTGAAACATGAAATCACGCTGTAAAAAGTGTTTAAATCTGCTAAATGATCTATTACTTCAGTATTAATAACACACACATGTTAGGGTCATAACGACAGTTCATTATGCCTTCTTTTATAACAGTGAGTTACAGTAAATGGAACAAAGTCAGTGAACTCAATGATCCCAAACTATACCAGAAGCTGTGCTCTACTTTAAAAATTCATTGAAACAGAACTGAGTGGAAATATTAATGCTGCATATTTGTTTCTCTGTGTGTGCGTGTGTGTGTGCGTCCAGGCAGGATCAGAGTGGGAAGATGGCTGCCTGTCATGTCGTTGTGTGAACGGGAACAAACTTTGTCAGCCAAGGTGTCCTGAAATTCACTGTGACGAGGTAAAACACTCCATAGCATCACTAATGAATACACACGTGGTTATGAATATCTTACAATTGTCGATCAGATTTATTATCACAACACAAAAACCGACAGCGACATAAAAATAATAAATGACATAAATAGTTCGTAAATGTTAATACACAAATGAATGTGTCCATTTGAGTCCTTTGGAGAAGTTTGTTCAATCACCACCCCCAAAAGTGACCAAAATTCACATTATCGGGCTGTAACTTTTTAAAGTTTTTTATACCATTTTTCATAAAACCATTTTTCATAAAAGGGTTTAGAATGAGCTCGGTAGCAGCAATCCAATTTCATGAGGTTAGTTGTTGACCCTTAACACCTGACTAAATTGAGTTCCCAAGCTATTACGATCGGGTCACAAAGTAGCGATGGTTCTCACGATGCGGATGGACAGGTAGCAGCAGCAACAGCGTGCAGATAAGAGTCTTTTAATACCCAGAAGCAAAGCAAAAAAGACAAAAGGTTGTGCCACTGGGAAGCACATGTGACGCTCAAGGAAAAAAAAAGTGAAGCTCTTACAGTAGCGTAACGTTAACATGAAACAAGTTGTAGGAGTAAGCTTAACATGAACCATAACAGTCGCATGGAGTGAACAGCAAGAAAGTCTTAAGCGTGGCAGAAAAGGTACACACAACTGTCGCATGTAGTGAACAAAAATACCGCAAGGTCTGGCAGGGTGAGATGGACGGATAAAGGGGAGTGATTAGTGGCGGCGGCAGGTGGAGACACGAATCAACAGAACAGAAACTCTCAGGAGCTCCTAGCAACAAGAACATAAACAAAGGAGGACTAGGAATACTGGCAACATAATTACACATTAAACCAACATAAAACATGAGCGGAAGGGACTGATCATGTCAATATTCAATGATCAAATTTAGCTGTTAAATATATAGACATGTGTTGAGGACCCTCATGTAAAAAACTGCATTTAAGGCTGACTAAAAGTCACCAGAAACATAAAAATGGTAAAAAAAATATATATTCAGATTTGTATTACCTGGTTAAAAAAAATTGTTCACACAATTTGGAGTAAAGTTGTGCTTACGTATGACACAGACCTTGGCCACACCTCCGCATCACCATATAAGGGCTTGCAAAGTGTTTTCATGAATGCGTTATTTCACAGAGACAAAGTTTGGAGGGGTGGCGTGTTGGTGCACTGTGCAGAACCTAAAAATGTGCTGATATATCAAAGTACACATTTAAATTTTTATGTCTAAAAACTATTTGTATGTAACATTTTAGATAAAATTGAATGTTAAATTTAAAGGTGGGTACAAATAGTCAAATCATGGAGAAAGTTACAGCACAGATTAATTTCTGTATTGAATTTTCACAAACATTTTACATCATGCTGACATTATCACCATGGCAATATTAGAATATTATTATATAATATCGATTGTTACCATCAACTAATTTGATCTAGTAGTTGGTGGCAACAAAACAACACTCCAAAGTTAGCAAACATATCATTTGTGGAGATTGAAAACTAATAAGAGTAACTTTATGCTCATAATAAGAGTAACGTTATGCTCATGGCCCTGACACCTGTTCACACTAATAGAGACCGTGATGATAAAAATATTTGTATTATTGATGACATACTTGACATATGTGATGGGGAGCTGCATTATCTTTTCATAAATTGCCCAAAGAAAAGTGGAGTGGGGATGAGTCATGCATATTGTGTCATATACCTTAAACCCATATAATTGATAACTTGATCCTTACTGAAATGTATACTTATCAAATACATTAAACAGTCATAACTAAGAAAATATGATCACATATGAAGTGCTTTGTTTTTATGTATGTTTTTGTCAGGATGCTAATACTCATGTATACTCATACATAACATTTACGCTCTGTTAGCATGGCCAAAACACAGTGCTATTGCTAATGCTAATGCTAGCCTGTTGTTGTGGATGTGAACAACGTAGCGTTTTAAACATCTTCATTTAAAAATAACTTGACAACTTCTAATATTATATTTTAAACCCCAGTCTTGAAATAACTGATCAATCCTTGTGTGTGATTTTATTTAACTTTAAAACATGCAGACTTAAAGCAAATATTTGTACATTGTGTGTTTTTTCTTATCTAATTTGCTTTGTTCTTTACTCAGTTTGTTAATAAGATTTTTGTTAGTTTTCTTCAGTTATTTTTTTCTAAGTTTTTTTTCAGTTTTTAGTACAAATTCTTTAAAACTGGCAGAATAAATACAATATAAAAACATTGTGACATTAATCAAGATCAGATGATATGGAAAAAAATGATTGTGATTTTTTTTTGCCATATTAACAAAACCAACAAGAACGGAGGGGGAGTAGCTGTGTATGTGATGAAAAACTTAAACTGCAAAGTGGTAAAAAATATGTCATTAGCTATTGATAATATCTTAGAATGTAGAACCATTGAAATATGTCATGAAAAAAAACTACTGATCAGTTGTATATATAGATCACCTAAGTCAAACATTGATACGTATGAGAACTGGATTAAGGCAACTTTTACTGAAATCAGTCAAAAAAATAACTTTTGTATGTGGAGACTTAAACATTGATCTCTTGAACCATAACAAACAAAAGTCCATAGATGACTTTATAGACATAAAGTATAGCCTGAGTTTATATCCTAATATCACAAAGCCAGGCAGAATCTCAGGACACAGTGCCACACTTATTGATAATATTTTTACCAAGGGTTTTGATAATACCACAAGTGGTCTGCTAATATCCGACATCAGTGATCATCCGACAGTTTTCATAATCTATGATGAAAACTACAAGAAGAGGAACATGGATGACAAAAAGACATTTTGAAGAATATGCGCAGAACAAAGTATGACAGCTTTCAAGAATAATCTGAGAGATCAAAGTCGGGACAATGTATACAATGGAAATGATGTAGATGATGCAAATGGTAATTTTTTTAATACTTTTGAGATGCATTAATACAAACATTGTCCATTGAAACAACTTAGTAAGAAGCAAAAAAAAAACAATCAACCAATTTTTGACAAAAGGACTAAAAAATGCTGGCAACAAGAAGTATACACTGTATAGAAAATGTATAACACAAAGATCTACAGGGTAAAAAAACAAGTACAAAATGTATAAGAACAAGCTAACTGGCATACTACGAACACATAGGAAAGAATATTACATTGGACCGGAACAAACACAATGTGAGTGAAATAAGGTGCATCCTAAATAGTATTAATTAAAATGGTGCTAAGAAGGATTACCGTATGCTAAATACTTCTCAGACGGAAATGTAAAAATTAAAATGTGAACGAGTAGTTGAAAGCTTCAATAAGTACTTTGTGAACATTAGACAAACTCTGGAGGAAAATAATCCAGATCCTGAGTCAGTTGAGGATTTAAATGACACTATAGATGAAAATCCCCACTCGATATTCCTTGAAGGTGTGACAAAAGAGGAACTGAAAAAAATATAAAACCAAGACCTCAACAGATTGTACTGTAACTTAATTGTTAGGGAAACGATTAAATAAGGTTATTGAAGAGATTTCAGAACCTATAACATATATCAGCAACCTGTCATTTCAAACAGGCGAATTCCCAGATAGAATGAAAATAGCAAAAGTCGTACCAATTTATAAGACTGGAGACAAACACCAGTTTACAAATTACAGACCTGTTTCAACGCTTCCAGAATTTTCTAAAATAATTGAAACATTGTTTAACAACAGATTGGACGAATTCACAAATGAAAATGAAACACTCACAGACAACCAATAAGGATACAGAGCCAACATTTCAACATCAATGGCATTAATCAAAATAACGGAAGAGATCACCAGTTCAACAGATAGCAAAAAATATGCTGCTCCAGTGTTTATGGATTTTACAAAAGCATTTGACACAATTATTCATAGCATCTTAATGAACAAATTAGAAAGGTATGGAAACAGAGGTTTGGTCTTGAACTGGGTAAGGAGCTCCTTAACCAACAGGAAGCAATACATAAAGTTAGGCGCACACACGTCTACAGAACTGAAAATATAATGTGGCGTACCTCAGGGATCAATACTAGGACCAAAATTGTTCAATCTTCATATAGACGACATTTATCGTAATTTAGCTCTTTTTCTTTTTAGCGATGCCCCAATAGTTTAAAAAAAGTTAAAACAAAAGCACAACTGTGAGTTTTTTTAGTAGATTAAAACCCCCAAAACAAAGCCATAATTGTGTTTGTGTTCCAGTGAGGGTAGCAGCCAACTATTGATTTTTTTTTTCCTTTATTAAAAACAAAACCTTTCTCCACTTTCTACGATGTACTTTTTGTAGTGCATTTATCTGCCATGAAGTGGACAAATGGGCTACTTTATGCAAGTTTCACACCTGGAGGACAAGTCATAATGGTCGTTGTTTGATTATCAATGTTCATTTTTCACTGTTAAATGCAGTCTCCATACACAAAAATACTCTTTTATTGTAGCCATTAATAACCATAACTTACCACCTTGTTCTCTTTCATTTGTTTTTTGTAAACTTGTACATCCTGTCATTCAAGCAGTTTTATGGAATATGTTGTTTTCTATGCACGCAATATAGAAGTAAAATGTGCCAACTCTTCTGAATTATTCAGAAGATTTCCTGGAAATCTTGTCTTTTGAAATCCTGACTCAAAAGGTTATATTCACCTGACGTCACGTATGGCTCATCAAACATGCAAGTCTGGAAGTGGTAGTCAAGCAACCGCCTGTTGTGAAAGTATTCTGGGCGTCATTTTGCCTTTCCCGAAGAATAATGTCCAATGCTTGCGTTGTTTTAGGCTGTTGGAATCGTTCAAATCGCAAAAAATATATAGTTTCTTTAGAGTTCCTCGATAGGTAATCAAGAAGGGGAAAGAGTGCAAGATTTTACGAAACGACTACCACTAACACAGTTTTGCAGTGATCACTTTGTTAAAGGTTTGTTTGATATACTTTTAACGTCTTGTATTTCCCATTTAAGTATTATCTTGATATTATTTGTATTTTATCTGGTTTCAGACTTCTTAAAACACGTTTTGCAATGAGTGTTTCGTAAACCACCAACTCGGCGAGCCTAAATAAAAGAAAGGAAATGTGAGCAAAACCTAAACGAGTTCAGCTTTTACCAAAGGCAGCAATCATAAATGAAGCTTTCAACACATACACACCATTGATATCTAATAATTAAACAGTGAATCAAGGCCATTGAGTGCTACTTGCAATTTGTTTACAAGGATGCATCCTCGCCAGACGGAAAGTTAAATCATAAAAATTCAACCTTTCCCAAGCCATAAACTATGCATTATTTATCCGGAAGAGTCTTGATACCAATTCTCTTGACCCAGCCACACACAAAGAAGTTGTAGGCCTCCATGCTTTTCCAAGTTTCCATCTGTTTTGTCGTGTAGGATGACATCTGGCACACCAGATAGTTCTCGACAAATCTTTTTTTGATAACGTATAAGGATCTATTTCATTACATAGGTAGATTTTTTCTGCTTGTATCTGCTTTTAGCTGTAATATCTAGACAACTTCCGTATTTAGATAGTTTGCACACTGTTTTCTGCTCCGTAGCCATATTGGTTTGGTTGACAACCACTTCGTTCACCGGAAGTAAACAGGTAAGAAAAAGTCACGTGACTGATTACGACCTACTAAAAATCTCCCAGATTGTGAGATTTTTGTGAGGATATAAAATACTCAAGTTTGTCAATCAAATTATGATAATAATAAATAAATATTGTGTATGTGTGTGTTATAGAAGGCGGCATTGAAGACGGCACAAATAAAATTATTGAAATTATTAATTGTAACAATTGAGAATAGCCTGTCTGACGTTGTCATGTCCTATACTGATGTTGCAGCATCGCATATAGTTATTCTTTACTGATACCAACCTTCTTCACTACTTTCTTATTATAAATGAGTATACTTGTATTTTAAATATCTTAAAATGTCTTGAATGGGACAATGTCAGGGCTTAAAAATATATTAAGGTTATGAGAACAAATTCATACAATTCAGTCTTGCTTTTAATTGTTTAGATTTTTGTGGATATTCATAACTACAAAACAGAACCAATTATTTGCTGTACAGCCCGGTCAGAATTTATCGAACATAAGCATAATGAGATGTGTGCACGCAGGAGTATGTTACAGCAGAGTTTAGCTAGTAGGTGGGATCACGAAAGCCCACAACAAGGCTGAGTTATTTGTGTAAGATAGGTTAGTGCAAGTTCAACGATTTGTGGCTGGAGAACAAACAGGTTCATGCGTGGTTGAAGCCGGGGGATGAAAACATATACAATTGTTTTCACCAATGTCATAACTAGGGTTGTACGGTATACCGGTATTAGTGTAGTACCGCAATGCTAATGAATCATATTCGGTACTATACCGCCTCTAAAAAGTACCCTGGACACATGAGGACTTATGAATATGACCAATGCATGATCCTGTAACGACTTGGTATCGGAATGATACCCAAATTTGTGGTATCATCCAAAACTAATGTAAAGCATCCAAACAACAGAAGAATAAGTGATTATTAAGTTTTAACAGAAGTGTAGATAGAACATGTTAAAAGAGAAAGTAAGCAGATATTAACAGTAAATGAACAGCTAGATTAATAATTCATTTTCTACCACTTGTCCTTAATAATTTTGACACAATATTAGAATGGAAAATGACACAATATGTTACTGCATATGTCAGCAGTTAAATTAGGAGTCTTTGTTTGCTTACTTACTACAAAAAGACAAGTTGTCTTGTATGTTCACTATTTTATTTAAGGACAAACTTGCAATAAGAAACATATGTTTCGCATAAAAATTGCATGGTAATGCAATTTTTTGTGGTCCCCTTTATTTAGAAAAAGATCAAAGTATCGAAATACATTTTGGTACCGGAACCAGTACCAAAATATTGGTATTGGGACAACACTAGTCATAACTATAGTTTGGATGCGGTTGTGAAACCATTGTGGAGGGCAACATTTAAATTCAATTACATTTTTAATGTACTCATTTTTTGAAAAATAGGGACAGCTTATATTAATTAACATATATGTAATATGCAAATATGTCAGGTTTTAGCCAAAAGCTAATTTCCGCCTGTAATCCCAGACAGTTTGGTGTATACATACAATCAAACGACAATTACATTCACAACAAAACAAAGAATCACCACCACAGACTTAGTAACATTTAGGTAATTTATAGGAAAGTTAAAAAAACAGGTAATTACTTTAAAAATTAGAAGACAATTAAATAAAAAGATAAAATAGAAAGGAGGAATTTGTATGTATTGCATTGCACATCGCCTGAATAAAGTGCAAAGGTATATTGCACACAGCCCGAATAAAGTGCCAAATGTAATAATGTGTAAATTATGTCTTAAGTGCTCATATTATGACATTGATTTAATTACGTTTCATGATTGTGTTTATTTGTGTGATCACAGATCTGTTTATTTTTTAACTAGGCCTTTAATTGACTTTTGAATGCAGTTGGTGGACTGTCAACAAATCATTCCTTGTGAGAAAAAAAAAATGTTGGCCAAAAGACATTTTTCTTACAGGCGCCTCACAGTCACCCCTGGTTATGGCCCTTGTGATAAGAGATGTAGATGTTCTACTTGTTCTGTATTCAATGCAGTCATTTAGTAGGGGCGTAGCTAATCCATGCAGACATTTATATATGTGACAGGCATTTTTTAATTTAAAAAAAATGATGAACATTGCTGTGAAAGTAAATAGTGAAATGATTAAAAAAGTCTAAAATCATGGACAAGTCCGTGCAAAATGTTATGCCACAAACACCTGCACAACTCTTCTGTCATCTTGTCATGCTAAAAGTCCTGACTAGTTCTTGATTATCAGCAACATATCTGCAAAAAATCCCCAAAAGCAGGTGACAATGTATTCAATGTGACATACTATCTACAAAAGGAACTGATCAAATAGTATATTTCTATTTAGACAATTGTCTGTGTACACTCCCTGTTTTTACAATGTAAGCGGACAGTAGTACTATAGATGTTTTTCTCTGTTTGCTCAATTTTGAGAAAAGTGAACCATTCAGCTTTAGCAGAAGTGCTAACAGTCCCTTTCTGAGACAATGTGCGGTTGTGCTTTCCTCCAACATGGCAATTTTCCAGTTGATGTTGATACTGTACATGAAAACCCTTGATATGAAGCACACAGCACCTTCTGCAAGAACACTTTAGAACATTGGCCATCAAGGCATTGGAATTCAATGGGATCAGAAAAATAGGATTTGCAATATTTGCCAATGTTTGGTGATTTTAGATAGGTTAAGTATTTTGTTTTCCAATGTGGAAGAGTAGTGGAGTCATTCATATACAGTAATAAAATTAATTTTGGGCCTATTTTTTTTTTTATATCTTTGTACTTTTTTGTCAGTATTGATGAGAAGTGGTCTCAAATTTTATTAATTAGGGTATTAAAAAGGTCTTATACTGTCTTAAATTTGACTTGTTGAAACCTACAGATACCCTGATACATATTAAAACAGTAAAGATGCTCATTTCTAAAACAACAGACACCTATAGTAATTGCATTTTAAAAGCTAGTATAAATATATTTTAGTTGAGCTTTAAAGACTTCCTGATGGATTGCAACTCGGGAGGCAATGAGTTTCACAACTTGGCAACAAAAAACACATCAACCCATGTTTTACATCTTGTCCTTGGAGTTCCAAAGATGTGTGCAAGGATGAGCACAGAGTCTTGGATGGCTGGCGAACAGTTAAAATATCAGCCAAGTATGCTGGGGCCAGACCATTAACAGCTCTAAACACAAAAACAAGAACATTAAATTATATTCTCAAATATACTGGGAGCCAGTAGAGCAAAAAGAGAATCAGTTTATGTGACGTAGTGTTGGTGAGAAGCCGAGCATTTTGAACTAACTGGAGCTTGTGGAGGAGGGATTGATTTATTCCAGTATAGAGATCATCGCAGTAGTTTAGGGGTATTGGGAGTCTTGAGCTAATGAAAGCATGAATGGTTTTTTCAAGGTTCGCCCTCAGCATAAATGGCTTCACCTTCGCCAGGAGCCTGAGCTGGACCAAACCTACTCAGACCACTGAGTTAATTTGTTTATCAAATTTAAGGCTGCAGTCAAATATTACACCCAGATTATTGGGGCTAGGGTTGCACTGTGAAGTAAATCAGGGCTAAAAACGTTTTTATTCTCATTTAAATGAAGGAAGTTTTACAACAGCCATTGTTTTAATGTCATAAAGACAGCGATGACGGGAATCTAGTGCATTTCTGTCACTGAGCATGACCAACAAATTGCGCTGTACATCATCAGCATAGATGTGAAAGTGAACATTGTGTTTGGAGATGATTGAACGGAGCATGTAGAGTCAAAATCGCATAGTACGCCAGAAGAAAGGGGAGCTACTGTGGAGGAAACATGGTTAATCATTACTGAAAATGTCCTGTTAGAGCGATATGAAGTAAACCATTCAAGCACAGAGTCACAAAGCAGTGCTCCAGGCTGGAAATGAGAACCACTTGGTCCACAGTGTGAAAGGCTTCTGTAAGATCCAAAAGCACAACGTTTTTGGCATCAAGGGTCATACTTTTAATAATGCAGATTCTTTGCTGTAGTCCTGATTGAAACTTGCCAGCGATATCAGTTCTAGTAGGTTTACACATTTGTGGCGTTTTTGAGGATTTTGTGCAACATTTTTTTAATTGAAATATTTGGTGTAGGATATTAAGAAAAAAGAGGGCAAGGATGTGGGCTCTCGCAGTTTGTGGGACGTTTTCCTCGACAAGTGTTCTGAGGAGTGTGTGGGTGAGCCAGGAGTGGTGATACATAAACGTGAGTTTTTTGACAGTTTTGGGCTCACTTTTTCTTTTCGCAACCGTCTACTTTAGCGAAGAATTTTTTACATTTGTCGCTTTTTTAAAGGGTTTGTATTGATTGATTGATTGAAACTTTTATTAGTAGATTGCACAGTTCAGTACATATTCCGTACAAATGACCACTAAATGGTAACACCCGAATAAGTTATTCAACTTGTCCACGTAAATCAATTCATGGTAGTGGTATCATGATTAATTTTCTACATTTAGAACGTTTCCTTGTTTATTATTAAATAAATAATAGCATCAACATAGAGGAAACTTGTTTTTTCACTCTACTGGTACTTTTTTACATATGCCAGGAATGTATGTGATCATCAGTCAGTTAGTTAGTTAGCAATATATGGGTGGATTTTGATGACCACGTTACCTTAGGTTTACGTTACGCGTCTCAACTTCTCTGTGTGCACGTCTTACAGATAAAAGGATACTGGACTGACAAGAGGGTTCGCTCTGTTTATTTCTTTCTACTAGAGATAGCTTAAAAATTATGGAAGGATTTTGATGAAAGTTTCAGGAAATGTCAGAAATGGGATAAGTAACAAGTGATTACATCTTGGGTCTGATCCAGGTCACCGTTTTTTATTTTTTATTTGTTAAATACAGCCTGGTAAAGGTCTGCGCTCTTTGAGTGCTTTCCGTGTTCCAAATTATTTAGAATTTTTTGACCAATAACTTAAGGCCGAGTGTGATTTTGCTATGTGTCAAAATGGAATCGAACAGGATGGCAGGCGCTTTGAAAGTAAAGTAAACTTTTAAAGACAATTTTAAATTGTTTCTAGATGCATAATATTAGAAGGCGAATAAAATCCTAAATAAAAATAAAATCATGCACTTTATTCAAATAATATTTGAATGCTTTGGCCATTAATTGTTTACTTGCGTGTTGGTATCCATAATTCATTTAGACCTATTTCCCTTACAAGAAATAACAGGAATACGGGAAACTTCACCTGCAGTGTCCAGTATGCAGTATTTATTTCACAGTCACACTGCTTCATTTGTTTTTCTAAAAAGTTACTGAATCAATTTCAACTGACTGAATCGTTTTGGATTGACTCGTTCTAAAAAAATTTGATTGTTCCTGAATCTAATTGGCAACCACAAATATCGAATTGAATAGTTGTTCAAACGAATTGTTACACACCAAGTGCTACCCAAACTTACAATTTGAATTGGTTCTATGACCAAGCTCATAATGCAACGCTAACGTAACTAACTAACATAAAACGTGTATCTCAAATCAGTGTTGCCCATTGAAATGAATTAAGTTCAATTTAATCAGTACTTGGCCCTGAAAACATCAACATTTTAACATGTAACATGCCTTTTAAAAAGAACAACTAACTTTCACATAAAAAATATTATTTTAAAAATATTACAATAAAATGTACACAGTACAAACAAGTACAGTAGTTTTATGGAGTAATGTAGGTAATAGGGTTGGACGGTATACCAGTACTAGAATAGTACCGTGATAATAATGAATCATATTTGGTACTATACCGCCTCCAAAAAGTACCGGTCAAACACTCCCTCCGCCCCCTGTTGTCGTGACATTGCTGGTTTTACGAGCAGAGGAGCATGTTCGGCAGCGCACAATCACGGAGTACTTACAAGCAGACACAGTGTGTAGACAGAAAAGGGAGAACGGACGCATTTTGGCTTAAAAACTAACGATAAAGGTGAAGTTATAAAACTGAAACACCCTCAGGAAGAGGTGTTTTAAGACATGGCTAGCTAGCTAGCGGATAAAGTCCATCCACAGTCTGCAGTGTTGTAGCTACTTCTAAATCACTAATCCTCATCTCCATGGCGACAAATACAGTACGTTTCTTACAAGTATCATCCCTACAGGACGAGGAATAGCTAAACATGCTTCACTACACACCGTAGCTCACCGGCGTCACCGCTAATGACGCCGTACCTGAATGTAAACAAACGCAATGGGTGGATCTACACCTAACATCCACTGTAATGACACCAAGTATCTAGCCGATACTACTATGATTACCTCGATATGTTCTAGCATCACAAAATCTTTTTCCGTTTTTTTAAAATGTATATTATGTTCATAAACTCAGTAAATATGTCCCTGGACACATGAGGACTTTGAATATGACCAATGTATGATCCTGTAACGACTAGGTATCGGATTGATACCCAAATTTGTGGTATCATCCAGACCTAAGGTAAATATTCCAAACAACAGAAGAATAAGTGATTATTACATTTTAACAGAAATATAGATAGAACATGTTAAAAGACAAAATAGGCAGATATTAACAGTAAATGAACAAGTGGATTAATAATCAATTTTTACAGCTTGTCCTTTATAATGTTGACAAAATAGTAGAATGGAAAATTACACAATATGTTACTGCATACGTCAGCAGACTAATTAGGAGCCTTTGTTTGCTAACTTACTGCTAAAATAAAAGTTGTCTTGTATGTTCACTATTTTATTTAAGGACAAAGTTGCAAAAAGAAACATATGTTTAATGTACCCTAAGATTTTTTGTTAAAATAAAGCCAATTATGCCATTTTTGTTGTCCCCTTTAGAACCTTTATTTAACCAGATAAGAAACACACTGAGATCAAGATCTCTTTCACAAGGGTGACCTGGCCAAGAGGTCAACAGCACATGTCACAGAGCAGTTTCAAAAAAATTATACGTTAAGACATACATTTTAAAATACATAAGAGAACTGTAAAACAACAAAGATTTACACCTTTTAAAAACACAGGCACTGTGCAAACGTCTCTCGCTGTCTGTCCCACAGGACAGAACGGAAGTCTCCAAATGGAAGTAGTTCTGTAAGTTTCAGTTTCGTCTGCAATGCATTCCATGCCATAGGGGCAGCAATGCCAAATGCTCTTTTGCCAAATTCAGTCCGTACACGAGGAACAGTTAAAACATACAAATTGTTAGAACGTAATGCGTAAGAGCTGCTTTTTCTTTGTAACAGAGTGCACAAGTATGGAGGTATTAAACCTAAAAGAGCCTTATAAATGATAGTCAGCCAATGTGTGTATCTGTGTGCACTCAATGAAGACAAGTCTGACTTCATATACAGTTGACAATGGTGGGTGAGACTACGACAGCCAGTAACAAATCTTAGTGCTGAATGAAAAACAGTGTCCAAGGACTGGAGGCATTTAGATGAAGCACTAAAATAAAGCACGTCTCCATAATCAATTACAGGCAAGATAGTTGCTGTCACCAATTTCTTTCTGACTTTAAGAGAGAAGCAGTTTTTATTTCTAAAAAAGAAACCAAGCTTTACCCTAAGCTTAGAGACCAAGTTGTTAATATGGGCTTTAAATGAAAGCTCCTGATCAAGAGTAAAACCCAAGTACTTGTAATTTAAGACCTGCTCTATAGGGTTTCCATTTGATGTTACAATATTTGGAATATTTTCCAGTAGCACCCTTGAATGAGAGAAAACCATTACCTTGCTTTTATCTGTATTTAAAACCATTTTAAGATCAAATAAGCGAGCCTGGATGACATCAAAATCAGCTTGTAAAAACTCAAAAGCCTGAGTGATGGAGGTTGAACAGCAATAAATAATGGTGTCGTCTGCATAAAAATGGTACATTGCATTTGACAAATTATTGCAAAGATTATTAAAGTAGATAGAAAATAAAATGGGCCCCAGCACTGAGCCTTGTGGAACTCCTTTGGTAATGTCCAGTAATGAAGAGGTGGTCCCAGCCACCTGTACATGTTGTGTTCTGCTGGAAAGATAGTCTGTGAACCAAGCAGCTGCATTTTTAGATAATCCAACTTGATGAAGGGCTTGAATTAACAGACTGTGGTCTACTGTGTCAAATGCTTTTGACAAATCAATAAATAGGGAAACACAATATTTCTCGCCTTAAGAGCAGCTGTAATAGTGCTATGCTGTTTTCTAAAACCAGATTGAAATGGAGATAAAATATTGTTTGATTCTAAAAAATCCTCTAGCTGGTTACTGATGATCTTCTCAAACAATTTTGCTAAAATGCATAATTTAGAAATTGGTCTGTAATTATTTATATTTGTGGGTTCACCCCCTTTTAGCAGAGGAAGAACAAAGGCCGATTTCCAGATTTTTGGAATGCTTTTATTTGTTAGACTTAGGTTAAAAATATGCAAGAGAGGCTCATCAACAAAATCAGCAGCCAATTTTAAGAAAAAGGATTCAATTTGGTCAGGTCCTGCTGCTTTAGTTGTGTATAGGCTCTTTAGTGCACTGTTTACCTCAGATACTGATACAGGTGTGAACTCAAAAGTGCAAGTGCTGCGTCTATTTACAGCCTGTGGTGTATTTGGTGTATTAACATTAGTTAAACCAACATTGGACAATTGAGGATTCAACGACTCGGATCCGGCAGAAACAAAATGCTCATTAAAACAATTTGATATAGTTGTCTTATCAGACAAAGTACCAGATTGAGTAATTAAAGGACTTGGAAAGTCATTTGTTGTCACATGATTTAAAGAAGCTTTTATGGTTTGCCAAAACTTTTTGGGATCATTTATATGTTTTTTGCATTCATGCAGGTAAAAATCAGACTTGGCTCTCTTAACAAGCGAAGTACATTTATTTCTAAACTGGCGAAAGCTAAGCCAGTCAGCCTCTGTCTTTGTTTTTCGAGCCCTAGTGATTAATTGAGTTAAATTTAGTGAGTTGCATTCAGCTTTAAGGTTATCAGAAGAGGAAGTCAACCAGTCAAAATTTAAATCACCAACCAAGAGAAGTTCACTAGCATTTAACCCACTCATAAAGGATTCAAGAGAAGCAAGGGCTTCAGTGGAGGCAGAGGGAGGTCTATAACAGCCTACAATTGCGAGAGGTTGGCCATGTGAGGATTCAAGCTGCAGGGCAAGGAGTTCAAATTGTTTAGTGATTGACAGTGATGATAATAAGGTAACATTAAATTTGTTTTTTATATACATAGCCACTCCTCCACCTTTTCGAGGACGATCGCATCGGAAGACATCATATCCATTTATAGCAATGTCCTTGTCAGAGACTGCTTTGCTTAGCCACGTTTCTGATAAGATAAATATGTCTGCATTGGTTGTTTGAATCCATATTTTGACTAAGTCTAATTTTGGCAGTAGACTTCTAATATTTGAATGAATTAAACCAAGACCTGACCTAGCTCTAAAGGAGTACTGATGTTGTATAAAGCTGGGCCTGGATTTTGTTGCACATTGCCTTGGCTTCACAATGTCAAAATGAGTAATTTCAGAAGGAGAAAAACATCTATTTAACACAGAAATACACCATAAATGAAGCTGGTTAGAATTATTTAGCACTGACCCACATGTGGATATCAATAACCTTTGTGTAAATGCTGTAGTTTCGTAGGACCAGGTGATAGTTATTGCGTTCGGTAGAGTTAAAGGTTGGTGTAGCACCTGGTCAGGTACCCCACTACAATTGCAGAGAACAAGTCCAGGAAAAATCATTAATATTAAATACAGAGCTTTTGTCAAAGTCATTGTTGAATTGTTTTACTACCTACCCAGGTCCAATATTCAAAGTTCAGATGTCCAGGCTACAGCAGTTGGAAGGCCAAGCTAAGGCTAGCAGAGGCCTAGCCTTAGTCAGTCTGAGGCTAGGATAGATTCAGGCTGTGGCAGATGGAAGGCCAAGATGAAGCTAGCAGACCCAGTCTGTAGGCAGTGAGAGGCCAAGCTGGGGCTAGGATAGAGCCAGGCTGTGGCAGATGGAGGGCCAAGATGAAGCTAGCAGACCCAGACTGTAGGTAGTGGAAGGCCAAGCTGAGACTAGGATAGATCTAGGCTGTGGCAGATGGAAGGCCAAGATGAAGCTAGCAGACCCAGTCTGTAGGCAACGGAAGGCCAAGCTGGGGCCAGGATAGATCCGGGCTGTGGCAGGTGGAAGGCCAAAATTTCAGCTAGCAAAACATCTCCTGGCTTCAGCAGGTCAAAGGCCTCCAGATTTCCAAATCCAACAAAAGCAGTCAGAAATGCCACTTTTTGGAAGTAAGCCTTCATTCATCAATTGTTACGCTTAAAACTAGTACAATTTACTTAAATTGGCTAAAAAATAAACTAAAACAGATAGAAATTCAGACCACTTTGACAAGCAGACAAACAAAAGACAGTGCTGTCGGCCATCTTTATTTAGAAAAGTATCTAAAAGTACCGAAAAGTATTGAAATACATTTTGGTACCGGTACCAAAATATTGGTATCGGGACAACACTAGTAGGTAATGTGATTTTGTACAGACAATAATCAGGTAGTCACAAAACAAACATCTCATTTACTTTGAGTGAACATTCCCGAAATAATGTGTGGGATGATTTCTAAAAGTCAGGAAAGAACTGAATCAATAAGTGACTGTCTGATCCTCCCACAGACATTTACTACTTCTTCCTGTAATCATTGACCTTTCTCTCATGCACACGTCCTAAATGTTATTCTAATAACACCAGTTCAATTCTGGCATTGTTGTCATATGTGCAGTTTTAAAAAGTATTTATGTTTTCAGCACCCTTGAGTTGTGTGTTTTGGTTACCATGGGTGCTGACTAGTTTCACCTGCCTCTGATTAGTGTTGGGGACGCTTACCTGCTGCCGGGCACTAATCAGAGAGCTACTTATTCCCGTTTTTCGCCACACTCAGTCTGGCTTTCTTATTTGCTTCCATGCAACAGTTACGACGTCTACTTTGTTTGATTCCTATGCCTGTTGACATGCTAAGCTTTCGCGCTAGCCTTTTTCCTTAGCTATCGGCACGTTTGTTTTGTTTGTTGGTGCGTTGTATGATTTATGAGGAATACATCATTTTCTTACCTGCACTTTGCCTCCGAAGTTCCTGCTGCATCTTGAGAGAACGACCCGCGCATCACCATGTAACCCCGTCGTGACAGTAAATAGTGTATTATTTATTGATTTATCATTTTTTAGTGTGTTTGTGGTCAGGTTTTATATTTGGGTGTGAGCCATGTTCTTGTTTAAGCATGGAAGTCGGAAGTACAGCAAACATCCATCTGAGTATTCAATTATGTCTGAAAACTGTACCACCAGGCAGATGAAGAAAAATCTACACAAAATATGTATCCATTTTTGTAGTTCTTCTGACGGATAACATGTTGGATATTTAGACCTTAAATACAATCCTGCTTCAGACAGGAATAGTAGAGAGTAGGGGTGGGATTATCCATCTAAATATTGATTCCAATGTGGCTATTGGTATCGGATTGATACTAGTGGGTTGGGATCAGTACTTTTGTTGCAGTTTTTCTTTTGTACATTCAGCAAATCACTCGATTTTCCTCAGAAAGTTTATGCAACCACAGTGTATTTTTTATTCTGTCAGTACAAAGAGCATTTTTCTCTCTCTCCCCGTCATGAATATCGACCTAAATTCTTTGTTGGCATTTTCATTATACATTTTTGTCATATAGTTGCGTTTTTATTTTACACAATTACATTTTTTATCAAACAACTGTTGTTTACAAAAAAGTTAAATACGAATTAGTAATTTACAATCTGTAGCTGTCAAGCTATATTAATATTGTTGTGGGGGTTTTGTGCCTAAAATGGAAACCTGAAGTGTTTGGAGACAAAATGTTTTGTCGAATTTGAATTTTATTTGGCAGACAAAATGCAAATACAGTAGATAAATATGTATTTGTTATAGTGATTTTGTAAGTTCACATCCTTACACAGATATGAGCAGTAAACACCTTTTATGGCAGATTTCTTGTAATTTTTGTGGAGAAAAAAAAATCGCATACAACCCTCAAAAGTTATAAATTAATTTGTACTTGATGAATAATTTAATAACAGTTTTGCTCTCGTACCAACCAGCTTTTAAGAGTGCTATTAATCCAAACGTATTATGTGTATGATATACACTTGTAACTGTAAGTACTACATTTGTACTTGTGTACTGTAGTACTACAACTACAAGAATATACAAGTACTTGAGTACCTCTTCTTACTTGTGTAGTAGTGTAGAAACTATAGGTACACTACTAGCTTTTTTTACACTTGTAGTACTGCAACTACAAAAACAACAAGTACATGACTTTAAGTACGACAACTAATGTACACTACTACATGTACTACGACTACTAGAAAGTAGATACACTACTACAAGTTCTACAACTACTACAAACTAAGTACCATCCTACAAGTACGACAACTACAAAAAACTACAAGTACGCTACAAGTACACTACTACAAGTACTACAACTACTAGAAACTAAGTACACTATTAAAAGTAGTACAACTACAAGAAACTACATGTACACTACTTCAAGTACTACAGCTACTAAAAACTAAGTACTAAAACTAGTAGAAACTAAGTACACTACTACAAGTACTAAAACTACAAGAAACTACAAGTAGACTACTAGAAGATAAGTACATTAATACAAGTACTACAACGACTAGAAACTAAGTACACTGCTACAAGTATTATAACTACTAGAAACTAAGTACACTATTAAAAGTACTTCAGCTACAAGAAACTACAAATACACTAATTCAAGTACTACAACTACTAGAAACTAAGTACACTACTACAAGGACTACAACTACAAGTACATTACTACAAGTATAACTACTAGAAACTAAGTACACTGTAAAAGTTACTACAACTACAAGAATATACAAGTACGCTACTTCAAGTACTACAGCTACTAGTAACTAAGTACATTACTACAAGTACTACAACTACTAGAAACTAAGTATACTACTACATGTACTACAACTACTAGAAACTAAGTACACTATTAAAAGTACTACAAGTACAAGAAACTACATGTACACTACTTCAAGTACTACAGCTACTAGAAACTAAGTACACTGCTACAAGTACTAAAACTAGTAGAAACTAAGTACACTATTACAAGTACTACAACTACAAGAAACTACAAGTAGACTACTAGAAGATAAGTACATTACTACAAGTATTACGACGACTAGAAACTAAGTACACTGCTACAAGTACTACAACAACACCACTACAAGTATTATAACTACTAGAAACTAAGTACACTATTAAAAGTACTACAGCTACAAGGAACTACTAATACACTACTTCCAGTACTACAGCTACTAGAAAGTAAGTACACTACTACAAGGACTACAACTACAAGTACACTACTACAAGTATTATAACTACTAGAAACTAAGTACACTATTAAAGGTACTACAAATACAAGAATATACAAGTACGCTACTTCACGTACTACAGCTACTAGAAACTAAGTACATTACTACAAGTCAGAGGTGGGACCAAGTCATTGCTTTGCAAGTCACAAGTAAGTCTCAAGTCTTTGCCCTCAAGTCTCGAGTCAAGTCCCGAGTCAAGACAGGCAAGTCCCGAGTCAAGTCCAAAGTCAAGACTGGAAAGTCTCAAGTCAAGTCACAAGTCCTGCATTTTGAGTTTTGAGTCCTTTCAAGTCCTTTTGACCACAGACTAATATTTTTACACAGATTGTGTATGCTTTTAAACCGCTGTATTTATTTATTAAAACAAGTGCATTTGAAATTGCAGGAAAAAAAATAGTGCTGACATTGCACTTCATAATAGCACTATTAACCAGTCATTTTAATAGTTTAAACAATTTTAAACATTTAACTCATTCCTTTACAGAATAAACACATTTGCAAAAACAAGTGCAACTGTGCTTATTTGTACAAAAGTGTTAACATTGTATTTCCATGGCATATTGCATTGTAACTAGTTCCACAGCAGTTTCTATTCTGTTCTTACCTTATCCCATTGATCTCATCTCATACTGTATGTGTGTTGATGTGTGCGTACACATGAAAAACATAACAAATACATGAACATAACAATGAACAGAGTTGTACTTTTTAGATGTCAGGGCCCTATGCAATATGTACGCATATTCTTAATATAGTATATATTTTAACTGACCTTTATTTGACTATGTTTGTCTTTTTGTAGGTGGCTAAAATACACGGTGCTGCTGACCGCCGTCTAACGTTATGTTACTGTGTGTGATACATTGACTAACGTAACGTTAAGTGTAGGTACCTCATGCAACCCTGCTTAAAAAATCACTTGACAAAAAGTATGAATAAGGTAGCAAACTGCAGTGGAGGCAACATATTGCCGTGTTTGAAATGACGTTATAACCATAAACATCTTATAAGTAGACGCAATATTGGTTGCTGTGACGCGAGCAATTTGCATCTTGAAGTGGTGATGAGGAGCCGGCGAGCAGCCTAAACTGACAGTTGACAGGTAGAAAACAAAGATGCCGGACTGGTGTTCAGCGTTTTCCTGCTCAAATGAGCGGACTGTTGAAAATAGGAATCGGGGGATTACTTTTCACAAGTAAGATTTAACATTAATGTACTATTGGTTGTATTTTATGAAAATAACATTACCACAGAGTTGAGAAGGAGCAAAGATCTTCAATATTTGTATGTGAAAATCACAAATAATCTTCTGGGGGAGGATGACGCCCCTACAGAGGTTTGGTTTACAAACTTTCAGCCCCACCTAAAACAAAATTCACCAGCCGCCATTGATTATAATGCATTCTCATTTTAGGCAAAATATAAGACAATACTTTCTGAACAGTATAATTGTAACCAGGAATAAGTCTTCAAGTAACAATATTCAAATACTAACATTGTTGGGTAAAACAGAATTTGGTTTTATTCTGAATCCAGTGAAACAGATTGGTGGTTTTAACTGATATAAAGACTTTCAGGTGTTTATATATGTTTAAGCATTTGGCAGACGCTTTTATCCAAAGCGACATACATAGAAAATACATATATAACAATCACTGTAAACATGATCATTTAAGGGAAGAATGTAATACAAAATATCAATACAAAGTGTCACGACAGAATAAACTCTCTGCTGCTGCAGCAACAGAGATACGGTCTATAAGATATATAGATATCTAATGTATTCATACATTGTTTATGTAGCATGTATGTATAACGTAATCATATTGTTTCTTCAATTTAAAAATAGCTGACCGTTTTTTCCCCCCTTCTCTGGGATTATATTCCCAGTTTTAATCTCGGACGTCTGGTCACTTATAGCGTATAAGAATATCCTATTACTGTTAAGCAAACTATGAATAATAAAACATGTGTCCGTTATCATAGCTACACGTATGACAAAAAAGCGCGTGAAAATGAGTGGTATTCAGTGAGGTAAAATGAATTAAATGCGTTGACAGTTCATTGCTCCTGCCAAATGAATTGCACTGAGTGGAGCGGATCACCACTCCAAGATGGCGGCCCCGCGTCTCGTCTGCGCCAGTAGGCAGTAGCGCTCAATGCTGCGTACCCTTATAAGATGTCTATGGTTATAACGTTAGCAGTGAGTTTACAGCCTCACTGATTTAACTACACAGCAAATAAAAGTCATGTTACTTAGCCAATAAACGTTATCTTACATTCAAAACTTACCCTTCTTTGTGCATCTTCAAATGTCGAACGAAGTTGGAAGTTGTTGCGTCTCCGTCTGTAATATTCGAACTGCGTGATTTGCATACGGCAATTCGTTGACCAAGTCGTAGTTTTTATACCCGAACGAAACCAACTTTGGTATAAATCTTTCTCACTGGCGTGTTGTTTGACAACTCTTGTTCATTGGTTGTCCTGCAATTTGATTGGATGAATGCTGTGTGATGAAAACAATGTAGATCTAATTTGATTGGCTGTTGTACTGAGAGCACACACGCTGACACGCAGCACACACGCTGATAGACAGACACGTACAAAATGAAAGCTACGGAGCGCTCCCAAATAACTTTTTAAGCTTTAGGTTTTGGGGAAAGTAGCAAGTCATGTCAAGTCAAAAGGCTCAAGTCCAAGTGAAGTCACAAGTCATTGATGTTAAAGTCTAAGTCGAGTTGCAAGTCTCTTTACATTTTGTCAAGTCGAGTCTAAAGTCATCAAATTCATGACTCGAGTCTGACTCGAGTCCAAGTCATGTGACTCGAGTCCACACCTCTGCTACAAGTACTACAACTTTTAGAAAGTAAGTATACTACTACATGTATTACAACTAATAGAAACTAAGTACACTACTACAAATACTACAACTACTAGAAAATATTACACTACAAGTACTACAACTACAAGAAACTACAAGTACACTACTACAAGTATTACATCTGCGAGAAACTACATGTACACTACTACAAGTTCCCTACTACAACTACAAGGACACTACAGGGTACTTCAAGTAATACAGCTACTAGAAACTAAGTACACTACTACAACTAATAGAAACTAAGTACACAACTACTAATACTACGACTACAAGAAACTACAACTACTAGAAAATATTACACTACTACAAGTACTACAACTACAAGTACACTACTACAAATAATACATCTATGAGAAACTACATGTACACTACTACAAGTTCCCTACTACAACTACAAGAAACCACAAGTACACTTCTAGAAGTACAACATCTACGAGAAACTAGGTACGCTACCATACGTATTACAACTGCTGTACTAGTAAGTAAAAGTAACACTACCTTAATATCTTGATTGTGCACCTCCTTAAAATGTATTTAGGGTATGAATCATTTATCTTTCACTTACAAGTACTGCTTCCCAAATCCTGCACAATGGAGCATTAATATTGCATTAATACTGCGCTGTAATTTAGAAACAGAAAGAAGATGAAGGGTAATAACAAGTCTGTGATCTTCTTTACACAAATATGATAAATGTATGTCTATTTCAGAAGTGTAAAAGGACGTGGTAAAAATAAAATGTGCTGACATGCACAACTTGCAAGGTGAGAGTATCACACGATGACATATCACCTGCTGTATGATGCACACTCTTATTTTTACTACACTTAGCATTCTATAATCCTTCGCTTCTCAGACACACAAAGTTGTGGTTCGGTGAAAACATTGTTACTCCATTTCATTTTATGCATCTTGTCATTGTTATTTTAGATTATTATTATAACTTGTTATTTATGACTTCATTCCAGACGGTAATAAGAAATACCGGTAGGTTAATGTTTTTCATGCCTACCATTGTTCCCTGTTCGACTAATTTCACTTGATTGAAAATGTTCTAACATTCCACACTACAAAATAATACAAATATGTATGATTCCTGCTGATATCGGATCAATATCGCTATCGGCCATTACTCAGGGCTTCAATAGCGACATCTTATCAGGACTGACAAAGTTAAATCGGTACACCCCTATTTTAATACTATATGGCGCACTTAAAGTCCTTTTTTTTCTCAAAACTCGACAGTGTGCCTTATAACCCGGTGCGCCTAATGTAAGGAATAAGTTTGGTTAAGCTTACCCACCTCGAAGCAGTTTTATTTGGTACATGGTGTAATGATAAGTGTGACCAGTAGATGGCAGTCAAACTTAAGAGATAAGTGTAGGCTGCACTGTTTGATGTGCTTCAACATGCAAGTATTATGGTGTGTGTGTATAAGGTAAGACATATTATCTGCCGTTTTGTTACGCAATATCATGCAAAATCAACCTTTCTTACCTTCTGGTACCTGCTGATCTGTATTTGGGATCTGCATAAATCCTGAAAAATACGCCTTTGCAGTCCGCCGTGGTTGATAAGCTTCTTTTTCTCTATTTTCTTGTTATGGGACATTCATCCTCCGCTGTTGCCATTTCTAATATAAAGTAGTGTAAAATTCTTACATATATCTGTCAGTAAACTCGCCATGAAATCCCTAAAACATAGCGGTGTTGTGAGTTTACATTATTCACCTAAGGAACTTTAGTTATTAGAGTTCCGGTCGGACGGTTTTTCACGGGACACATTTCTGGTGTTGTTGTTGTTTCCAGATTAGGAGATGATGCTCTGTTATTGATTTAAGTAAAGTCTGAATGTCATTAAAACAGTTAGCTCCATCTTTTGACACTTCTTCCACTCCCGTCGTTGCACGCTACACCGCTACAACAAAGATGACGGGGAGAAGACGCTGCCGTAGGTGAGCCACATAAATAAGACCGCCCACAAAACGGCGCATCCTGAAGCGACTGTCAGAAAGCGGCTTGAAGATGATCTGTAAAACATAATCTATGCAACATTTTGACCAAAGAACCACCATTACATGTTATGTAGACCACAAAGAAATGTTTTCAATTTAGAAAAAAAATAAAAATATATGACTCCTTTATGCGCCTTATATATAACCTTATATATGAAAAAAAATCAAAAATAGACCATTCATCTGCAGTGCACCTTATAAGCGGTGCACCCTATGGTCCAGAAAATAAGGTACATGACCGCTTTTGTCAATATATAATTGTGAGATACAAAAGAGTGATTTTTTCCATAAATCACTCCATTTATGTCAACATGTTATTAATTTCATCATTGAGTGTTTTGGTACAGTAAAAGCAGATTTGTGGGGATGCCAAAATCAAAACGGTTATGTCGACGTCCAATAGCTGTTGAAGTTAACGGCTTCAGCTCTCTTACATATTTCTATCCTCTTCTTTTCTATTAGACCAGTGATTCTCAAACGGTGGTACGTGTATCATTAGTGGTAGACGGCTCCATCTAGTGGTACTCCAAAAAATCACATGATTAAAGTGCAGTGTTTTGTTTTCCTATATTCAAACACAGCGTTACTGGTCAAACTGTGTGTAATGTTACAGTGGCCAAACATAAGAAATACACTTGTTAGATAAAACCTCTGCCTTGTTTTTATGAATACCTATTACACTACTGTATTTTAAAGTTAGTCAGTATGGTGCTTCTTGGAGAGCCAAGTTATTTTTGAGGTGGTACTAGGTCAGGGGTCGGCAACCTTTACCACTCAAAGAGCCATTTTGACCCGTTTCACAAATTAAAGAAAACAATGGGAGCCACAAAACTCTTTTGAAATTTAAAATGAAATAACACTGCATACAAAGTTTTTTTTTTGCTTTGTGCTATGTATAAACCAGGGGTCTCAGACATGCGGCCCGCACCTTAATATGAAAATGTAATGTTAGTGCGGCCCGCAAGTTTTATATGAATGGCGCTTGATAGCGTCATAATTGCCAACCTTCACGATTTTTCCGGGAGACTCCCAAATTTCAGGGCAACTATTCTCTCGAATGTCTGCTGATTTTCACCCAAACAACAATAATAAGGTCGTCCCGTGATGGCACAGCATTTAACGCCCTCTACAACCTGTACTAACAGCGTGCCAGCCCAGTCACATGTTGTATGCAGCTTCTGTAGACACACATGAGTGACTGCAAGGCATACTTAGTCAACAGCCATACAGATCACACTGAGAGTGGCGATATAAACAACTTTAACACTCTTACTAATATGCGCCACACTGTGAACCCACACCAAACAAGAATGACAAACACATTTCGGGAGAACATCTGCACTGTAACACAACATAAACACAACAGAACAAATACCCAGAATCCCATGCATCCCTAACTCTTCCGGGCTACATTATACACCCCGCTACCACCAAACCCCGGCCACCTCAACGGGTGTTGATGTGTGGGGGCGGGGTTTGGACTTGAATCCGGAAGTCTCCCGGAAAAATCGGGAAGGTCGGCAAGTATGCAGCTGAGCCGCATCAGAGTGGTCAAAGACCCGCATGCGGCTCCGGAGCCGCGGTTTGCCGACCCCTGTACTAGGTGAAAAACATTTGAGAACCACTGTACTAGACAGTTGGTAATCTGGTAAACACAATACGTAAATAATCTATCAGTAGCTGCTGAGACATTAAGGAAAGTTATAATTAAATAAATTGTGCTTCTTCCTACTCTTTTTCAGACATGTGCTATCATAGAGCCATGATTAACATGATTCTACTTGTTAACTTTACATTTACATTACATAACTACCAGGAAATGGTGTCATCATTGGGCTTGTAGTGAGTTAGTTTGTTAGCTAGGATAAGAAACAAGTGATTAGATGTTGAAGCTGATCCGGATCACCGTCTGGATTCAGGGTTATTTAAAAGATTTGTTGTTATTCGATCTGGCACGATCTAGGCCCTCAAGTATTTTCTAGTTATTTTTAATGTTTCTGGGATCTACCATTAAAGTCCCAAAAGATTGACTGTTCGTTTGTGATCAATGGGTTGGTGAAAAAATGTATTTTAAAAATTATATTAACAAAAATCACACAATGTTATTCAATCTAATAAAAGAAAATAGAGCAACACCAACAACAACCCAATCCCAGCTTTACAATATTCAGGATATAAATTTACAAAGCAACTGAGAAGCCATACAATGCTTATTAAATACAATACTAAAAAATAAAAAACTAACTTAAAGTATCATAATAATAATAATAATAATAGGAAAAAAATTGTTGTTCAATGTTTTTAATCCAAAAAACGGATTCTTAAAAATGTATATATTTGCAAAAAAGCAATAAAATGCACTCCCAGCAGATACAATTTTAATTATTTCACTTGATATTAGCTTTTTGTTGACATAATCAGGACAACCCATTTGTGAGTCCGTCCATCCATCAGTCTGTCTATCTATTCTTCCAGCCATTCATTCGTACATCCATCTATATGTCCATTTTCCCAATTGTTTGTCTGTTTGAACATCAATGCATTTTATTTAACTTACCTGTGTGGTTGGTGCAGCAGTCTCAGTCGGGCAGTGCAGACTTCCTAGAGCCTTATGTAACAAGTTTGTGTACGCACAAAAACCTGCTGTTCGCCCTTTTTCACGGCAAAGATGAGAATATGTCAAGACTGACGCTTCCCCACGATGCAGTCCTGAAGACCTGGCAGAACCGACCCCATCAGCTCTGGCCTGTGCCCAATACTGGAAATGTGCGCTGCCTCACGCCATCTCCATAGCTGTAGATACTTAGGCGACACACAAAGGGGATTCTAGGTACTAGTTCACATAAAAAAGTGCCAACTTTTAGACTAGACGAGACTACACTTCCTTTTATTGTATAGTGCAGGATAAAAAACTCCTCAGACCGATTGATGTGGCCGTCAGAGACATATGAACAATTACCCCCTCCAACCCCTTACCCGCCATGCCCCCACAGCACTAATCTCCCCATGTCAGTTTTGCCCACGCACATCTATCTTCGTCTTCACTTTCTTCCTCACACGACCATTTCTTTTTTTTTTTTCAGCCTGTGTTCAGTTCTCAGAGACACGGCAATGTGAGGCTGACAATCGCTCTGTCTTTGCTCGAAACGCGAGAAAGAAGCTCCTCCTCCTGACTTGTGATTGTTCAGACTGTACCAAGCTCAAGCCTTTCACTTTAATATGTCTGAATTTTTACTGGCGTATGCCGTATTGTGGATTTTAACTTACGTCTATTTTAGTAGGAAAGCCATGCAACTGTTGTTACATCAATCAATCAATCAAAGTGTATCTATATAGCCCTAAATCACAACTGTCTCAAAGGGCTGCACAAGTCACAACGACATCCTCGGCTCAGATCCCACATTAGGGCAAGAAAAAACTCAACCCAATGGGATACAATTTTTTTTATTTTTTTTTTATCCAATGGGATACAATAAGAAACCTTGGCGACCGGTGCAATGGATGTCGAGTGGATCTAGCTAATAGTGTGAGAGTCCAGTCCATAGTGGATCTAACATAATAGTGTGAGAGTCCAGTCCATAGTGGGGCCAGCAGGGGATCATTTTGAGTGGAGACAAGTCAGCAGCGCAGAGACGTCCCCAACTGATGCACAGATGAGTGTTCCACCCCGGGTCCCGAGTTTGAACAGCTAGCGCGCCATCTGTGGTCACCTATTAACCTCTCCACGAATGAGAGGGGGGCAGAGCAGAAAAGAGACGGTTCTTGCTGGGAAATATGGTACAATACAATCAGCAAGATAGGATGGAGCTAGACCGTTTAATATTTTATACGTAAGTAGTAAAACCTTAAAGTCGCATCTTAAGTGCACAGGAAGCCAGTGCAGGTGAGCCAGTATAGGCGTAATATGATCAAACTTTCTTGTACATGAGGCACTGGTCTGCAGACACTTCATTCAAGTCCACCGGAGAGACACCAAAGCGTACCCAGGCCAGCTGTGTGACATGAACCCTCCCAGGTCTAACCCGGTGCCATGTTTCATCTGGGCATGCATAGAACATCTCACCAAAAAGGCGTATAGAAGGCATCAGGACTAAATACATGAACCACCCTCAACTGGCTTCTCAGTTGTACTCTAAGTTTCTCACATTTTATTCTTTAATTTCTCATGCATTTCTATTTGTTATTATTTCTGTTTATCCTGTTGAGGATCATAGTTGAGCTGGAGCCTATCTCAGCTGACTTTGGACTTCGAGGCAATGTTCTCCCTGAGCTGACTCTTAGTCAGTCACATGGCAAATATGCACACTCATTTACTTTCATCATTATGGACATCTTTTCGAGCATGATGCTTTTTATTCTAAATGTCACATGTACTCAACATTGCACCCTTACCACTACACTCTGCTCAAAGTGCTTTCAAAGATTCTGTTGTACACTCCTACCCTCTTAGTGAGTCGGTTCCTTCTGCCCTTGAGGGCAGGCTGCAGGCGTTGGCGAGTGGGCGGAGAAGTCCTGAGGGCGAAAAGTCAGGTGTGTTGACGTTTGATAGAATCATGCTGTTTGAGGCTTGAACCGAGGCTGGTTTTGGTCGCTTGCTGTCAGACTTTCAGTCTCGCAGCTATTCTCAGACGGGAACATCAAGGGAACACGAGTCTTAAGCTCTCCTCCATTCCTCTATTTACAGTACTCACAAAAGGCAGTGCACTCCTAAAATTAATATCTATCCATAGGAGCACACTAAAGAAATAATAAAGTAGTCAGTGTACATCAGTGTACAGTGCAAATGTACAACGGTACATTTGCTGCCCACTCCAAATCAATCAACACACATTCATGAATGTCTAAACCACTGCAACAAAAGTGTCATGTTTCGTGTGTAACATTGTTTTCCAGCACTGCCTAAGTTTACTAGAACTTGAAAGTGTGTTACTGGAATTCTCTTCCACTCCTACATGACACATACGTAGGAGTTGGTTGACCTTGTTGACAGGATGTCCTGTACAGAAGGTCTGGTCTCATGTTTGTCCAGCCCATCACCTTCACTGTCAGCTTCTGGAGCAAAAGGGCAGTGGAGATGTTTGGCTGGTTGTCATGTTGGAATACTCAGAATCAGAAATAATCAGGGATGTCAAAAAATACATCGATTTTCGAATCAATCGCGATACTTATTTGTAACAATTCCTAAAAAAAAAAAAAAAATCTATTTTATTATTACTTTTTTTTAAATCGGTATTGTCCAGCCACTCAGGAAAATCATACTTTTGGTGTAGATGTCCACATCGGCTGAACATATTTACTTTAGAAAAGAGAAGTGTGGGATACTTCTGTTGTTGCCTTATTTGTATTTGACTTTAGTGAATGTTTGGCTAGGATTTTATTAAAAATAAAACCTTTCTTTTTGAGTAATATAAAAATGTATTAGAGCTGGTTGTCTATTTTATGGAGGACTGTATGTAGTTAATCATAGAACTGGCCCCCAATGTTATTAAAAAAAGTATTGATTTCAACTCAAAATTTGATTCTGAATCGAATCATTACCCCCAAGAATCGAATCGAATTGTGTAGTGCCCAAAGATTCACAACTCTAGTAAACATGCTGATATCATCCATCTTTACCGCCTATGGATGTTCTCATGTATCAGGTTATTGAATCCTCAGGGCATTCAATCCATCACAATTGGGCTGTTCAGTTTGTCTAAAAAAGAGGTTCCGCCTCTCATCCGAGGATAATTCATCAGTTTCTGCTGATATAAACTTAGATTTGTTAGAACATAACTAACTAAATAACTGACAAACATGATTACATAACCTCCTGGCAGAGGTTAAATATCAATATTTGTCCAAGGACCTATGCAAAAAATGTATGTTAAAAATATGTTCACACTTTCTGAAGTAAATATCGCTGAATTTACACATTTCAATTGGTAGCATTGGCCGATTTACTAAAGGCTAACGTGTACTAAAACACGTGAAAACCTGATACCACACGCAAAGCGCAGCTACTAAACATGTGCAAAGTGGATTGCTTCTGTTAAGTGAGCAGATTAAGAAGTGCAATGCGTTTCCATTCTTCATTAATAAACAGGATATATGCTGATCATCAAAACGGCCACAATACTGGGAGGAGAAGATGCAAATATGTTATACACGCAATATGATTTATCAACACTCATCACCCATTGCTTTATTTAGCACGTCTGAAAAAGTATGTGCAAACGGAGTAAAGACAGACAATTGACACAGAATCCTCCTTCATACATGTGTGTCAAAATATTTGCATGCAATATTAGACTTATCGTCTATTCAGCAACATCCTTTTATAATTTTATGGCTGCATCCTTGGTGACTTAAGGGGCCAATTAAAACTAATACAACTGATGTGTTTTGGTGTCTGCTGGCATTTTTAATGCCATTCGTTTTTTCATTTACAATATATATTAACATCTCCCCCAAATGAAAAACAACTTTTTGAAGTATGCTTTTTTTACGTCTTGAGCACAGTAAGTGCAGCCTGTCTCCTTCAGCGCTGGAAAAAAAAGGGAAAAAGGGATCCGTTGTCAATGCGCTTTGGACAGTGTCATGCCCATAAAAAGTGTCTCCTGCATATTTTGAAAACATAGCAAACGCCACAGGTAGGAGCATGATAACATGAATGTACAGTAAACGATCAAGTGTTTCCATGGTGAAGCCCTGTATAGTACACAGGCATGTGATTTTTCCGTCTCTAGTCGGAAATCCGTCTTTTTTTATCTCTGTAAAAATATAAAAAGGTCACGGTTTTCCCGTAATGAGTACGGTTTTTGATAATCCAATGGTAAAAACTATGGTTTTCCATAAAAAATGATACACTTAAAAATCAAAGCTACGTAGTGAAGCAACTCCAAGGGCAGGGGACAAAATATACGGGAAACCTCGTTGATTGGTTTACGTATAAGAAAATCCACGATTGGTTGGTTGGTTTACTATGATGAGTCACGATTGGGTAAGATTGAGGCAAAACATTACGGACAGGCCAATCAGAGGCAAAATAGGGCGGGTCATCGAACCAGGAAAGGAAATCACAAATGATGACGTAGGAGTCGGAGTAGAGAAGAGGGAATATTCAAGCGGGCGATTTATGTATTAAAAAAAACTAGTGGAAGATGGCAGAGGGATTCTCTTCCTTAGATTTTCTTTTAGCGATGTAGACAACGTCCAGGAAACACACAATGCGTCTACTTGGCCACATTTGGACAAATGTATGCGTCTGAATAAAACAATGCCCAACACATTCATTTTAGTTGTTTAGTTGTAAGCCCAAATCAAAACTGCTCTCGACATGGTAGACGTGGAATACACATTTAAGAATACCCATGATTGTGGCAGACATGTGATGACTTTTGCTATGGTATAGCCTGTCTAAATGCTAAATGTCATTTTCATTGGTGTTTTAGAACAAGACAGTAGCTGACATTTTGTTCATTATTTCTACTCTTTATAGTTTGACATTGATTAGTTGAATCATTTTGAAACATAAACTACATGACTGCAAGATATTTGTTATTTCATGCTATGAATCACAAATGGCTATTCAGATAAAGGAAGTTAGCTAATAGAATAAAACAAATTTGTACTCTTTATGATTTTTGCATTTTGGGCAGTTAGAAGTGGAGAGGGAGTCGAAGAGACAGAAATTGGCTATACAATCCAAGGCGGAATCCACTAAAGCAGAAACAAAAAGGAAAATGCAAGTTGCTCAGAAATTTGCCAGGAAGGCTCATGTCAGAGCCATCAAAGCAAAAATGCCAAAGTAATGTGTAAATAATGTAAATAACTAGATGAACCATCTGTGGCTGTGAAGTGTACACTAATAAGGTTGTAAATACTGTATAGAGAAGGCTAACCCATGTGGTTCCTGTGGAGGTGAACACAAGTTGTAATTACTGTAGTGACGAAATAACATAGTGACTGAAATGGACATAGTGATTCATTTGGATGAATGGGGTATGTATTTATGTAAACTCTGTTGATATTTTTTATCTTCTTTAAACACTAAAACATCTTTAAATGGTGCTTTTTTGTGTGCTAATTTCTGCAAGTGTGGGGGCGGGGTGTTTGCCTCCCCCCCACCTGTCATACTGCGGCCCCCAGACACCCGGCTTATTTTCAATCTTTTTCATTAAGTTCAAATCACATGCCTGAGTACATGCAACATCCTCATTTATACGGCGGTCTACACCACTTTACAATTGTAAATGCAGTCTTAGTAGATCACGCCTTATGTGTGTAATCTTCACTCCCTGACGCCTTCCATGTCATGCTGGACAACAAGCAGACAGCTTGGATCTTTGGCTCGTTGACCAGCGCTCTCGTCTCTCATTAGTTACTGTTGCTATGTCTGTCAAACTTTCGCTCCTACCTAGAAATTTAAAGCCTACAGGAAAAATAAGTAATTTACATTTATTTATATAGAGGATTTCACAGACAGAATCACAAAGTGATTTACAGTGTGTATAGAAAATGAAAGCAAAGTAAAAAAAAAAAAATCTAAGAATATAATAAAAAAATTAAAAAATTAAAGTGAAATTTCCTCCCGTTCCTCGCGCCCCACCTGTCATGTCTCTATTCCCCACCAGTGGGGCGCGCCCCACACTTTGAGAAACGCTGTGTTAGCGTGTGGCATCTTGCTGTGCAGACAATAAACTGCAGTGTTCGGTCATAAGGCGAAGCAGACTACTCTACTGCACCTGAAGGGGGCATACGTGGATCATACCCACCTAATGACTTATTCTATGACATTGGTAATAACAAATGTAAATTTGTTATTCTTTTTCAGGGAGAAATTAAAGTTGAGGAACCAGGAAGCTGCTGCCCCGTCTGCAGGAAACATTTTCCAGGTAACCCATGCACATACACTATATGCAAAGTATACAATATAGAAGGTAAATACTGCATATATATAGTAGGAGTGTCGTGATACAAGTTTTTCACTTCTGATACGATACCAATATTATATCAGCAGGAAACATTAATAATTGTATTATTTTGTAGTGTGGAATGTAGGAAATGGTTTGATCAAGTGAAATTAGTGAACAATGGTCGGTATGAAAAACACTAACCTATTTATTATCAATCGTCTGTGTGAGAAATTAGCTGTAACTTCTTAAAATAAAGGAAGAACGAGGCGTTGTTTCTTTTTCTCCTTTTTACTTTTGTGACTACAAAACATACACACTCAATTAATGTGTTCATTAAAAGTGTCTAACTCTGGATACTTGTAGAAACGTCTTCTCCTTCGCTCTCCTGTCCAGTAATCTGAATTAGTGACACCTGTGGTCTAAATATCTCACTACAAATTACTCTAGGCCAGGGGTCGGCAACCCGCGGCTCCGGAGCCGCATGCGGCTCTTTGACTACTCTGATGCGGCTCAGCTAAATACTTGCCGACCCTTCCGATTTTCCCAGGAGACTTACGGATCTCAGTGCCTCTCTTACAAATCTCTCGGGGCAAATATTCTCCAATTTTTACCCTTACATCTAAATTAAGGGCGTGCCATGTTGGCACTACATTTATTATCCTCTATTACATGTACAAACAGTGAGCCAGCCTGGCCTCATGATGTAAGTAGCTTTTACTTGCACACGTAGGAGACAGCAAGGCATACTTGGTCAACAGCCACACAGCTTACACTGACGGTGGACATATAAAACAACTTTAACACTGTTACGTTACAAATATGCGTCACACTGTGAACCCACACCAAAAAAGAATGACAAACACATTTCTGGAGAACATCCGCACTGTAACACAACATAAACACGACAGAACGAATACCTAGAATCCCATGCAGCCCTAACTCTCCCGGTCAACACTATACACCCCCGCTACCACCAAACCCCCCCCACACATCAACCCCCCCTCCCCACCCCCCTCCGTGCTTCGGTTGAGGTGGGCGGGGTTTGGTGGTAGCGGGTGTGTATAGTGTAGACCGGGAGAGTTTCTCCCGGAAAAAATTGGGGGGGTTGGCAAGTATGACGCTGTCAAGCGCCATTCATGTAAAACTCGCATGCCGCACTAACATTAAATTGTCATGTTAAGGTGCTGGCCGGGGCGCGTGTCTGAGACCCCTGGTTAAAAATAGCACAAAGCAAAAAAAAAGCTTTGTATGCAGTGTTATTTTATTTTAAATTTCAAAAGAGTTTTATGGCTCCCATTGTTTTCTTTAATTTGTGAAACTCGTCAAAATGGCTCTTTGAGTGATAAAGGTTGCCGACCCCTGCTCTAAGCAATAAATCCACATAGCAATGATCATATTAACTACATTGTGACTATTTAAAATGAACTAAATATACAAAACATACCTATAACAGTCTGGAATTGAGTTGCGAGCCATCACGGCAAGCTAGAAGATTTTAAATCTCAACTAAAAACATGTTTGTTTAAACTGGCATTTAACAAACAACTGCCATAAGTATTTGTTATTACTGTTTTAATATGCGTGGTTTTAGTTGCTTTTAACATATTTTTCCTGTGAAACACTTTGTGCACCATTGTGATGTTGTAAGGTGCTGTACAAATAAACCTGATTGATTGATTGATTGATTGATTATTCTGTCTTAAGTGAAGTGGTAATTGTTTTCTTTTAGTAGCCACAATGAATCATTAAACTCAGTCAGTAAGTTGAATGAAGCGGACAGGATACTTTTTAATACATTTCTGCCTTTGAGACTCTGTATGGGTAAGTAATATGCAACTATATTGATTTGATACTTGTTTTTATTCACAAAAGTGCTGTTTTAGACTGTAATATGGTTCAATTAGGGACACTTATTACATACAGTATGTCTAGGTTGTGTGCTATTGTGTGCTTAGCCGTGTTGTAGCTGCTAGTTCCGTGACCTTATAGCCTGCCATGTTTACTGTCAGGCTTGGACGAAGGAAGGGACTCAGATGCAGAGATGGGAGTTCTAAATAAAGCTTTTATTTTGAAAAACCCTTTAACCTCCAGAGCAGAGAATATTCAATCACTATGAGGTACAAAAACCGATAGCAAAAACGTTTCCAAAAAAGGGAAAAACCAAAAATAACTCTAAAAGGAGGAAATACAAAAAGATAAGACAAATTATAATTAGCACCGTATCTGCTATGAAAACTTTTAACAAAAAGCGCTCCCACAGGAGGAAGAAAATAAGGTCTATAAAAAATTACTACTCTAAATCTTATTCTAATAAATGTAAACAAAAAATCACTCAAAAGCTTTGAGGAAGGAAGATCATTAGGAAAAAAATCATAACTCACCACTGTGGTTGAAAAAAAGAGTAGATAACAAAAGTCGCTCTGAGGGAGGAAAAAAGTTAACTCAAAATTACAGCGTGAGCAATACTGGATACTAGGAAGTAGTCGTGGGACAAGGCAAGGCATGGACATGAACATGGACGCAAGACAGGCACGAAAGCTTGAGACAATCTGGCACAGAACAAGGGGAGGCATGGGCTTATATGGAACATGAGGGAAATGGGAAACAGGTGGAAACAATCAAGGGTCAGGGATGACGTCAGACTGGTGACACAAGAGGAAGGACCCGTGATCTGAAACAAGAGGAGTTGCTTTTCAAAATAAAACATGCAAATCACAAGACAGAAAAAACCAAGACAAGACTTACCTCACCGCGGTGTGACAGTTTACCTTTTGTAAATGACTTGACTAACATACAAGACAAGACCAACCTTGTGTGTTTATTGAAGGACATTTAGATGTTAACTGGCTGTCCAGCTTTGCACAAGTAAACACGCTGCAGGACTGCGTGTATCGGATATTTTATCACACATTTTACATGCAAGCACATATTATCAGATACTAATCAATATCAGTTTGGGTCAACCCTACTGTAGAGAAGATCCAGTATATACTTGGTGGTTCTTTGCTAGTAATATATAACCTATATTTGGCTCACATACTGTATAAAGAGGTTACAGTGATGGCACTAGCCTCTATGACTTTGTCTTCCTCAAACCAAAAATATATGTATTTCTCTATTGCTCGTTCAACTTCACCAAATGTCTATATTTACCGTTTACACCCCTCCCCCCCTCCCCACGTCTTTACTTCTGTATGTAATTGTTAGGTGAACCTGTGGCCGAGTGTCGTCGTTACGTACAAGTCAAGAACATCACGAAGGGAGACTGTCGCCTTGACAACGTGGAGGTTAGCTTCTGCAGGGGACGATGTCTGTCCAGGACTGATGTCATCTTGGAGGTGTGGATGAGTTAACACAAACACACACACACGTTTACAGTACAATGAAACACACTTAAGTCGGTCCTGCTTATGTTGACAACCCGTCAATGTTGACAAACTCATCAAGTTCTGGTGCACTTTGCCTGCTTAAGACAATGTAAAAAGTCAGAGCCAAGGGACTGAATTATATACCTTCAAACGTCTTCTTTGTCCTTTACTACTCTGTTTTTATCACATTAAAATACCTTTATACCATTTCAAGTACAGTGGAACCCGTTTATGTTGACAATGTGTTTGTTGGCTCCAGTGTTTTTAATAACGGCGTTATTTAATAACAGCGTTATTTAAAAATGTACTTTTCAATTGCACACTAAGTGTTACTAAATCACACGCAACACGCCCACTAATAGTACGCACTATTTTATAGATTGCACACACTGTTTACCGTGTGGTGTTTGAATCTTAGGCCCACAGTGTACATATGATAATCTCTGCAAAGCTTCTGTTAACATGACTGCTAACAATGCAGATACTTGATTTAGGTGTTGAGCCACTCCTGGTCTAAAAATAGATGTGTTGATTTGTGCACGTGAAGCAGAACACTGCCACCTCACGTGTTGAGTTCTCCTCTTCACTTTTTCTTGTGGTTGTATTAAATTGTTCTTGTTTTTATTGTATTTTTTTCTTGCAAGACCGCAAAGACGGAAGTGCCTCACCATAGCGACTTTCTTCTCTGTTGGCATCCATACATCAACACTGTAAAAATAGAGTCAGCCATGCTGGGAGATTAGTCAAAATAAACATCAGTGGAGCCAAATGTGTCATTGGCTACTGTTACCGTGGCAACAGAGTATGCATGTAACAAGCAGCGAGCTGGCAAAGTTAGCTTTTTATTTACCACCATTATTTGAGCTTGTGTTGTCATTTACTTTTCGGCAGTGTTAGCTATTGGTTACAAAAACATGGGGGTTGCAAATCTTTTTTGGGAGGTGGGGGGGTTAAAAACCTTTTTATATTACAAAAGGTTTTTTTGGTAGCAAATCGTTTTTGGGGCGGGGTTGAAAATTGTTTTTTATATTACATATCAAAGGGACAAGCGGTAGAAAATGGATGGATGGATGGATGGATATCATGTTGGTTGCAAATCTATTTTTGTTAGAAATCAGATTGTTTTGGTTACACGTGTTGGTAACAAATAGGTTTTTTGTTTGCAAATAATTTTTTGGTTCCAAACTGTTGTTTTTTTTTTTTTACTACAAAAGTCCTTTTTCTGGTTACAAATCTTTTTTTTTTTTTTACAAATGGTGTTTTTGTTGACAAAAAAAACCCTTTGCGGTTGCAAATCTTTTTGTGGGGTTAAAGATCTTTTGTTTAATTACAAATCAGTTTTATGGTTGCAAATCTTTTTTTTCTTTGGTTAAAAAATGTTTTTCTTCTACAAATCTTTGTATTTTGTTGTACATTGATTTTTGTTGTTGTTACAAATCAGATTTAAGAAGAAGGCTCTTTTTTCATCACAATTAGGGTTTTTTTGGTGGCCAAATTATTATTTCTTTGGTTAAAATTATTTTTTTTGTCACAATTCTTTTCATTAGTTCCAAATGGTGTTTTTTGGTTTAAAAAAAAAAAAACTTTTTCTGGTGACAAATTGTTGTTTTTTTTGTTAAAAATCGTATTTTTGTTTTGTTACAAATTGTTTTTTGGTTACAAAACAAAATGTTTTTCGTTTGCAAATTGTTTTGTTGGTTGAAAACTTTTTTTTTGTAAATCCTTTTTTGTTATAAGTCGTTTTTTTTTTTTATTGAAAATAGTTTTGGTTCGAAATTTGTATTATTATTATTGCAATCAGTTTTTGTTTACAAATACTTTCACATTAATTGAAAAAGTGACAAAAAAAAACAATAAATGGGCAAAACCTATGAAAAAACAAATGTTTAGACCAGGGGTGTCAAACTCATTTTAGATTGAGGGCCACATGGAGAAAAATCTACTCCCAAGTGGGCCGGACTGGTAAAATCACGACACAATAAATAAAAAATAAAGAAAACTTCAGATTGTTTTCTTTGTTTAATAATAGAACAAGCACATTCTGAAAATGTTCAAATCATAATGTTTTTTTTACACTTGCTTGTTGCGGTTAATAGTATTCTATCTTTATTTGTCGTTATTTAAATTTTCTAAATAAATTATGTGATAATGTTCATCTGTCAACTCATTGGTGGCAATTTTCAATCCATCAAGATAAAAATCAAATTATAGGATGTTATTTATGTAGTTTGCTCATTTTCCTCGACTGGTGCATTAACATGTGTTTTTTAAAATTTATCATTATTTTTTTTTTCCATATGTAGCATCTTCTACAAAGATACAAAGAATTGCTATTGCGACATCTAGTGGACACATTTAGAACAGCAGTTTCTTTCATTCAAAAATGTTGGCTCATTTTTATACTTAGCTAACTCATCCCTCGGGCCGGATAAAACCTGTCCGCGGGCCTGATCCGGCCCTCGGGCCTTACGTTTGACACCCCTGGTTTAGACTCTATTTTTGAGGAAAATGTTTGACTATAATATAAACGTAATTATTATGGTCATTTTCTCGATGACGCTGCTTGAAGCGATGCTAATTTAGCAATTATCTCTATGGGCTGTTCATGCCAGGAGTTGGCCCTGCTGGCTCATACCTGAGTGTGAATCAGTGCGCTCAAATGAGCCAAAGTTATCTTGCTTTAGGTGTTGAGTGGTTTTAGGCACAGTATGATTGTTTTAATATGTCCTAAAAAACTATTACAATGATTAATATTAAAACATAACTTTTTCTTGTCAGCTAGAAGAATTTTGCTGAACTGCATGGATTCTTGAAGCTTTTGTCATGCGCACTTCTGTTCTTGTTCTAGGAGCCCTACCTGAGGTCCGTGTGTGACTGTTGCAGTTACCGTTTGGACCCCGACACACCTGTTCGTTTTCTCAACCTGCAGTGTGACAGCGGTGACAGCGAGCCGGTGGTCCTTCCCGTCATACACAGCTGTGAGTGCACCAGCTGCCAAGGTGAGGAGAAGTCATTTGAATATCCATATATCACATTACATTGCTGCAGTAGGAGCACAGATTTAAAATAACAGCTTGTGGAAACAACACATGCATGGAAACCTCCAAGCAACACATGCGAATGACAGATTTGTATTTCACCATCAAAACTCTTCATCTTGCCTTGGATGGTTTCTTTTTTTACTGTACAACTTTGCATGTGTACAGTATTTTCTTTTAAAATATGACATTTTATCACAAGGTTATTCCTAGGCCCTTTCTGCTCCGTGATTGATGAGACTTGACATTGATGAAACCCTCTGTGGCGCGATGTCCTAGCATTGGGCTTCTAAACAAAATTAATTAAACAAAATATAATAAATGTCAGGAACATTTGCAAATGTATGTTACAGTCATGTTAAATTAGTTTTTTGGCACTAAAAAATATTTTTTTAACAATTGATTTCCCATTAATTTGTTTTAGTGAAAAACATACATTAAATTACAAACCCCAAAACCAATGAAGTTGGCACGTTGGTAAATAAAAGCAGAATACAATGATTTGCTAATCCTTTTCAACCTATATTCAATTGAATAGATTGCAAAGACAAGATACTTAACGTTCGAACTGGAAAACTTTGTTATTTTTTGCAAATATTAGCTCATTTGGAATTGGATGCCTGCAACATGTTTTAAAAAAGCTGGCACAAGTGGCAAAAAAGACTTGAGAAAGTTGAAGAATGCTCATCAAACATGTATTTGGAACATCCCACAGGTGAACAGGCAAATTGGGAACAGGTGGGTGCCATGATTGGGTTTAAAAAGCAGCTTCCATGAAATGCTCAGTCATTCACAAACAAGGATGGGGTGAGGATCACCACTTTGTCAAAAAATGCGTGAGCAAATTGTCGAACAGTTTAAGAACAACATTTCTCAACAAGCTATTGCAAGGAATTTAGGGATTTCACCATCTAAGGTGTGTAATATCATCAAAAGGTTCAGAGAATCTGGTGAAATCACTGCACGTAACATTAAATGCCCGTGACCTTCGATTCCCTCAGGCGGTCCTGCATCAAAAAGCGACATCAGTGTGTAAAGGATATCACCACATGGGCTCAGGAACACTTCGGAAAACCACTGTCAGTAATTACAGTTTGTCGCTGTATCTGTAAGTGCAAGTTAAAACTCTACTATGCAAAGCGAAAGCCATTTATCAACAACACCCAGAAACGCAGCCGGCTTCGCTGGGCCGAGCTCATCTAAGATGGACTGATCCAAAGTTGAAAAGTGTTCTGTGGTCTGACGAGTCCACATTTCAAATTGTTTTTCGAAACTGTGAACTTTGTATCCTCCGGACCAAAGAGGAGAATAACCATCCAGATTGTTTTAGGCGCAAAGTTCAAAAGCCAGCCTCTGTGATGGTGTGGGGGTGTATTAGTGCCCAAGGCATGAGCAACACATCTGTGAAGGCACCATTAATGCTGAAAGGTACATACAGGTTTTGGAGCAACATATGTTGCCATCCAAGCAACGTTATCATGGACGCCCCTGCTTATTTCAGCAAGACAATGCCAAGCCACGTGTTACAACAGCGTGCTTCGTAGGGACCCCGACTTAAACAAGTTGAAAAACTTATTCGGATGTTACCATTTAGTGGTCAATTGTACGGAATATGTACTTCACTGTGCAATCTACTAATAAAAGTTTCAATCAATCAATCATAGTAAAAGAGTGCGGGTACTAGACTGGCCTGCCTGTAATCCAGAGCTGTCTCCCATTGAAAATGTGTGGCGCATTATGAAGCGTAAAATACCCCAACGGAGACCCCGGACTGTTGAACAACTTAAGCTGTACATCAAGCAAGAATGGGAAAGAATTCCACCTGAAAAGCTTCAAAAATTGGTCTCCTCAGTTCCCAAACGTTCACTGAGTGTTGTTAAAAGGAAAGGCCATGTAACACAGTGGTAAAAATGCCCCTGTGCCAACTTTTTTGCAATGTGTTTCTGCCATTAAATTCTAAGTTAATGATAATTTGCAAAAAAAAAAAAGTTTTCTCAGTTCAAACATTAAATATCTTGTCTTTGCAGTTCATTCAATTGAATATACGTTGAAAAAGATGTGCCAATCATTGTATTCTGTTTTTATTTACAAATTACACAACATGCCAACGTCACTGGTTTTGGGTTTTGTAAATTCAATTTTGATTTTAACAAAAGTATAAAAAAGATTTCACAAATAAAAAAACTGTGGGGAAAAATACAAACTAAAAAAAATAATAATAAAAAATGAAATTCTGCTTTGGGTCCCAATTTATCCCTGCTTGTGTTTATGCCAGTAAGATTTTGTCCACTGTTATTTGTCCCATATGTTGTAATAAGGTTAAAGATTAAATATTTAGTCTAAACCTAGATTAATGAATGAATGAATATAATAAGTAGATAGTTCCAAATACTTCCATACAGTATAGATTTCTATAAATATGATAACCAGAGCTGTTCTACTTTACACTGTTGATGACTGGCACTCTTCCATTCACACTGTTCTACCAAAACGACACGCAGCCTCACTGAAACGTGTTTCCTGAGCCGCCATCAATAATTCAATCACAGATCCCGCCTCTGATGGCGTTAGCTAATTGGATGTAGCCGCCGTAGGACGACGCCCAGTATCCTTCGGCTCAAATTCCCTTCTCAGCGCTACAATCCCATGGACACCATGTCTGACGGATTTCGTCACTATGGCGATCAGTCTTTGACACACACACACACACACCAGCTGCCATGCTTGATATGTGTGAGTGCTTCTCATGCAGATGACACACACTGATCCTTTTTTCAGGTCCATATTTCACATGCATTTATGGAAAAATTCCATATATATATATATATATATATATCGTACAGGCCAAAAGTTTGGACACACCTTTTCATTTCAATGCGTTTTCTTTATTTTCATGACTGTTTACATTTTAGATTGTCACTGAAGGCATCAACACTCTGGGGTCATTCCACTGAATCATTGTCATTTACTCTCCAAATTATATATTTTTTAAACTAAAAAACACATGTTGACTACTTGAAATATGCATCTAAAGCAAACATTATTTTATTTGTATTCAGGGTTTCTTTTACTCGTTTAAGTAACAGTACTGAAGGTAACAGGAGTGTGTTTTTCGCGTAGATTTAGTAAATGCATGTATAATAACCACATGGCATTTATGCTAATAGCATGTTGACACGAAACACATTCAGCAAAAAACATATGAAATAAAAATAACATCAAAAAATGATGTAGGTAAGGGGATGGTGCTGAAATTTGAACCTCCAGTCATAGTGGGTAGGATAGAAGGATAGAATAGGATATAGATGTTATTTATCCCACAATGGGGAAGTCATGTTTGTAGCTGCAGGGCAGATACAAAAAGTCCACAAAAAATAAGATAAAAACAAGAGGGAAACATCAAAGGACATAAAATACATTAAAAGAGCACAGAGCTGATGCAACCAGCTGCCACTTCAGTGGCGCACCATTTCTACATACAGCTAAAAAAAAGTACAACACAATGAAAAACCCCAACAAAATAGCATTAAATCCATCAATCCATCCATCCATTTTCTACCGCTTGTCCCTTTCTGTGTTGTGGGGGTGCTGGAGCCTATCCCAGCTGCACATGTTCTGGGGTCCCCTCCAGGTACTCCGGCTTCCTCCCACCTCCAAAAACATGCACCTGGGGATAGGTTGATTGGCAACACTAAATTGGCCCTAGTGTGTGAATGTGAGTGAGCGTTAAATAATACCGTCAATTCCGGACTATAAGCCGCTACATTTTTCCTACACTTTGAACCCTGCGGCTTATAAGACGGTACGGCTAATGTATGGATTTTTCTTCGCTGACGGCCATATTATAAAATTTAAAAAATAAAAATAAAAGAAAATTCAATAAGAAGGTAATTTATTGTTTGTGCTATGGCGCTATCTTTTGCAAAAGTTTTCTCACATCAGGTGCTGCTGTGTCCTTCCATTTACCGGCAGTGTTTTTTTGGGGGGGGTTTTCAACCAGACTGCCATTCAGTCATCGAGACGTCCATAGCGTTTTTACGCGTATGGATTCTTAATTCATCATTCAAAGCAACGTTTGTACATTTTACAATATAACTAAAACAAGTAATAGTCACTGAACCGTCTCATGTGTGATGTCTGTAGGTGTGTTTTCATGCATATTTGTACGTGCTATCGTAATGTAATGACACTAGCGCTGTTAGCATTAGCTAATATGCTAACACCTTTACAAGTGTCTGTGTTAGTATTATTAACTTACAATAGCATTCTTTTTGTATTGTTTCAGTTTCACAAATTCCTCAGTAATCTCACCAAAATGTCACTGTGACTTATTGAGTCTGTTTAGCTGATTGGAGAGCTAGCTTCCGCAGCTAGTAGACTTAGACTTCCTTTATTGTCATTCAAATTTGAACTTTACAGTACAGATAAGAACAACATTTGGTTGCATTAGCTCGTTGTAGTGCAGGATAAAAGAGCAATAAGGTGCAGATTGGTTGCATTTACAAAATAAGGTGCAGATATAAATAGATTTACTGTACAGATAAATATATTGCACTTTTGCATGTGCATCCACGTTTACGGATGTACAGTACAGGCCAAAAGTTTGGACACACCTTCTCATTAAATGTGTTTTCTTTATTTTCATGACTATTTACATTGTAGATTGTCACTGAAGGCATCAAAACTATGAATGAACACATGTGGAGTTATGTACTTAACAAATAACTGAAAACATGTTTTGTATTCTAGTTTCTTCAAAATAGCCACCCTTTTCTCTAATAACTGCTTTGCACACTCTTGGCATTCTCTCGATGAGCTTCAAGCACACCTGTGAAGTGAAAACCATTTCAGGTGACTACCTCTTGAAGCTCATCGAGAGAATGCCAAGAGTGTGCGAAAAAGTATTCAGAGCAAAGGGTGACTAGAATATAGAAACTAGAATATAAAACATGTTTTCAGTTATTTATTAAAGGCCTACTGAAATGATATTTTATTATTCAAACGGGGATAGCAGATCCATTCTGTGTCATACTTGATCATTTCGCGATATTGCCATATTTTTGCTGAAAGGATTTAGTAGAGAACATCGACGATAAAGTTCGCAACTTTTGGTCGCTGATAAAAAAGCCTTGCCTGTACCGGAAGTAGCGTGAAGTCACAGGTTGTGGAGCTCCTCACATCTGCACATTGTTTACAATCAAGGCCACCAGCAGCGAGAGCGATTCGGACCGAGAAAGCGACGATTTCCCCATTAATTTGAGCGAGGATGAAAGATTCGTGGATGAGGAAAGTGAGAGTGAAGGATTAGAGGGCAGTGGAAGCGATTCAGATAGGGAAGCTGCTGTGAGAGGCGGGTGGGACCTGAAATTCAGCTGGGAATGACTAAAATAGTAAATAAACACAAGACATATATATACTCTATTAGCCACAACACAACCAGGCTTATATTTAATATGCCACAAATTAACGCATAACAAACACCTCCCCCCTCCCGTCCATATAACCCGCCAATACAACTCAAACACCCGCACAACACACTCAATCCCACAGCCCAAAGTACCGTTCACCTCCCCAAAGTTCATACAGCACATATATTTCCCCAAAGTTACGTACGTGACATGCACATAGCGGCACGCACGTACGGGCAAGCGATCAAATGTTTGGAAGCCGCAGCTGCGTACTCACGGTAGCGCGTATCCAACTCAAAGTCCTCCTGGTAAGAGTCTATGTTGTCCCATCTCCACAAGCATGCGTATCCAACTCAAAGTCCTCCTGGTAAGAGTTTGGGAATGTAAACAATGAAACACCGGCTACGACGTAGCCGCTACGTGTTTGTGTTGCTGCAGCCGGCCACTAATACACCGCTTCCCACCTACAGTTTTCTTCTTTGCTGTCTCCATTGTTCATTAAGCAAATTGCAAAAGATTCACCAACACAGATGTCCAGAATACTGTGGAATTTTGCGATGAAAACAGACGACTTAATAGCTGGCCACAAAGGTGTCCCAAAATGTCCGCTACAATCCGTGACGTCACGCGCAAATGTCATTATACCGAGACGTTTTCAGCAGGATATTTCACGGGAAATTTAAAATTGCACTTTACTAATCTAACCCGGCCGTATTGGCATGTGTTGCAATGTTAAGATTTCATCATTGATATATAAACTATCAGACTGCGTGGTCGGTAGTAGTGGGTTTCAGTAGGCCTTTAAGTGCATAACTCCACGTGTTCATTCATAGATTTGATGCCTTCTGTGACAATCGACAATGTAAATAGTCATGAAAATAAAGAAAATGTGTGTCCAATGTATGTTATTTTGTCTTTATATTCCATCCATCCATTTTCTACCGCTTGTCCCTTTCGGGGTCGCGGGGGGTGCTGGAGCCTATCTCAGCTGCATTCGGGCGGAAGGCGGGGTACACCCTGGACAAGTCGCCACCTCATCACAGGGCCAACACAGACAGACAGACAACATTCACACACTAGCGAGTTAATGTTTTTGGGGGGAATTGAGGAGATTATGTTGATGCGTTCAAGAGTCTTATGGCCTGAGGGAAGAAGCTGTTATAGAACCTGGAGGTTCCGCTATGACTTCTGTTTTGTACCATCAGCTGTTTTACTCCTGTGTTACAAACACGGTTTGGAAACAATTAAGGTATGTAAATAAACATTTAAAAAATATTTCTGTGTAAACAACTCATTTTGCACTGTATATGTCTGCGGCTTCTAGTCTGGTGCTGCAAATATATGGCAAATATTTTTCCTTTAAAGATTTGCTGGGTGCGCTCTTTAGTCCGGAAAATACGGTACATATTGCATATTGCATAGACACACAGCAAAAAAGACAAATGGCATCAAATAGAAATATATGTAGTGTTCAACGTGTAGTTTGTGTTCTACATTTTAATTCCTGGGGACACAAATGGCTGTGATTCTGTGGAATGTTCTATGAACAACTCCTCACTTACTGTACGTACAACACGCATCCAAGATGGCGACCATCACTGTGTACTATGCATTTTCTTATGTAATATTTGACAGTCTACTGTATTTGTGCCACTTCTACACTCGAGTGTACTTCAAATGTGAAGTTTAAGTGTGCCAATTAAAACTCATGCTTTGTTTTCCTCCTTCTCCCTCACAGGAGGCGACCTGTCCAGGCGATGAGCATAAGTCATATTTGTATTATGTTATTCATTCACATAGATGTATTGATAAAAAACAATAAGACAACAGTCAGATTGATGACTCATCACTTGTTCAAAAGCACACTTCAAACCAAACGTTTTTGTTATCGTGTAAATCCATTCACAACTTCTCAACCTTTTCTTCTTTTCTTTTATATCACATTAAAGGACCTTTCATCTCTGATCTACATACACTAGAACCCGCTTATGTCGACAGCACGTTTATATATCTACAACCCATTTATGTCACCAACCCGTCTATGTCGACAACCCGTTCAGGTCAACAACTCAAGTCATGGTCCAGTGTTTTGTTTTGTTTTTTACTAAAAAGTAACTATTTAAGTTGATGTCGTGTTAAAAAACTGAGTCAACAAAGTCATTTCTACAAAGAAATGTTCCGCTTATGTCGACATGCGCTGTGGTATTGTTAACCTCGTCATTATCACTAAGCAGCAACACAAATACGGTCTAATTACACAACATTAAAACATGCATAAAGCATTGCAATATTACTTTGGCTTCTCCCGGGACTTACAAAATGTATGCTTTTATTTATTGTATTTCAGATGGAAATACTCGTGCATATATGAAAGTTTTATTGTCACTGTAATCAAAACATACACAAATCATCACTGCGTCTGTTGGATAATATAAAATATATGAAAACCCAAGAATATTAAGACAAATATGCACACACGGAGGAAAATCATGTCAACACACAAAAATACTTCTACAATCTCAATACATCATACTGTAAGTTAATATGCAGAAATGACTAGTTTCAGTTCACTTTGTGGTTATGTCGACAGCCACTTAAATCCAATCTGAGAAGCGTCGACATAAACGGCTTCCACTGTACTTCTTCTTGTTGTTTGTCCTGTGAAGACTTTTTCCACACTATTTTTTTGTATGGAAGACCTTATCATGTGCAAATAACTGTGTGATTATTCGTAAAGACAAAAATAAACCCTGGTATGCAAAATCTACTTATTTTGTGTGTATTTTCCTGTCTGAAAGAGTTTCACAGAAGAGAAGTATATAAACAATATTACATACTGTATATTGTATATACCAGGGGTCGGCAACCCGCGGCTCCGGAGCCGCATGCGGCTCCTTGACCACTCTGATGCGGCTCAGCTACATACATGCCGAACATCCCAACGTAACACAACATAAACACAACACAACCATTACCCAGAATCCCATGCAGCCCTAACTCTTCCGGTCTACATTATACACCCCCGCTACCACCAAATCCCCCCACACATCAACCCCCCCCTCTCCGTGCGTTGGTTGAGCGGAAGAGTTAGGGCTGCATGGGATTCTGGGTATTGGTACCGTCAGTGTAAGATGTGTGGCTGCTGAGTTAGTACGCCTTGCTGTCACTTACGTGAGCAAGCTGAAATTGCACTCTACGTGTGGTCGAGCAGGTACACTGCTAGGGCAGACTGTAGAGGACGCCAATTGCAGTGTCATCACGCTCTGATATTCGGGAGTCTCCCGGGAAGAATGAGAAGGTTGGGAAGAATGAGAAGGTTGGCAAGTATGACGCTATCAAGCGCCATTCATCCAAAACTCGCGTGCTAAACTAACATCAAATTTCCAAATTAAAGTGCGTGCCGGTGCGTGTGTCGGAGACCCCTGGTTAACATAGCACAAAGCATTTAAGCTTTGTATGCAGTGTTTTTCATTTAAAAAAAAATTTTGTGGCTCCAATTACTTTCTTTAATTTGTGAAAGTTGCCAAAATGGCTCTTTGAGGGGTAAAGGTTGCCGACCTCTGGTATATACGTATGTACATATACATATAAAGTACATAAACATATCTTATGAAGTTTCGAGGTAAACAACATTGTTGTACATGTACAACTAGTGGTATGCCAAAGAATCACCTAATTAAATATTGAAACACAGTGTTACTGTTCAAACTTTTTTTTTTTTTTATTGAATTGAATTATATTTATATAGCGATTTTCTCTAGTGACTCAAAGCACTTTACATTGTGGAACCCAATATCTAAGTTACATTTTTAAACCAGTGTGGGTGGCACTGGGAGCAGGTGGGTAAAGTGTCTTGCCCAAGGACACAACGGAAGTGACTAGGTTGGCAGAAGCAGGGATCGAACCAGGAACCCTCAAGTTGCTGGCACGGCCACTCTACCAACCGAGCTACACCGCCCCTGTAAACTGTGAGTAATGTTACAGTGATCAAAAGTATTAAATATACTTTTTAAATAAAACTTCTGCCTTGTTTTTAATGAAAATTGAGGCTTATTACGCTACTGTATTTTAATGCTGGTCACTATGGTGATACTTAGAAAGCCAGGTGTTTTCTGAGGTGGTACTTGGTGAAAAAAGTTCGAGAACCACTGGTTTATTGTATATATAAAGACAAGTACATAAACAATATATCCTATGAAGTCCAGTGGTAAAAAAAAACAGATTTCACTCTTGACTTTTTCCACTTTTAAAAAACTTTCAAACACCTAGATCAGTGGTTCTTAACCTGGGTTAGATCGAACCCTAGGGGTTCGGTGAGTCGGGCTCAGGGGTTCGGCGGAGGTCAAGACACACCCGACTTATCGTGTAAATAAAAACTTCTCCCTATCGGCGTATTACGGATACGGCAACAGCAGAAGTCAGACTGATTTGCAGGTGTGTAATTTGTTGTGAGTTTATGCACTGTGTTGGTTTTGTTCTTTGAACAAGGTGATGTTCATGCACGGTTCATTTTGTGCACCAGGAAAAAAACATTGTAACACTTTAGTATGTTGAACAAATTCACCATTAATTAGTTGCTTATTAACATGCAAATTAGTAACATATTGGCTTTTAACTAGTCATTATTAAGTACTTAGTAATGCCTTATTCGGTATAGCCTTATTATAACCCTAACCCTCTAACCCTAACCAAATAACTCTGAATTAAGTCTTTGTTACTTAGAATATGTTCCCCATACTAAAGTGTTACCAAAAACATAAAACTTTGTCTTGAATTTGAAAAAAAAACATTTTATTTTTCATTAAAGAAGGGTTCGGTGAATGCGGGTATGAAACTGGTGGGGTTCGGTACCTCCAACAAGGTTAAGAACCACTGACCTAGATAAACAAACACAGTAGAGATTCGATAGTTTATTGAGGTTAGCTATGGCGTAGCGCTGAGTAGAAAATGAAACGTGACTATCTCGAGAAAGTGAAAGTTGTAAAAAAATGTTTTCATACGCGAAATTACAGAAAGATCATTACATTTGCCAGAGCGGAGCAGTAAGGGAGACTGTTTAGTTCTAACCTCCCTGTCACAAATCCGCACAATTGCGGTTGTTGGCGTGATCCCACAATGCCTAGAAGTTAGACCGTTAGCATGTAGAAGGTTCTTTTATTAGGTACCAGGCCGTAGTCCAAGACAGCACAGGCTATCGATGCAGCATGTAACAGCTATTTAATATTACACTTCGGCACATACAATTCAATTAACCAGCATTTGAGTGGAGGCCGACCATTGTTGTAAAACAAACTAACAGTGACAGGTGTGCACAATCAGCGCTCCAACAGGAAGTGAAAAGCAAGGGAGTAAAGGAGCAAAAGTATTATGATGGTTAATGACAGGACGCCCCCCTCACATTACGGACACCAGAAGTTGTAAGGCAGTGCCAGACATAACACAACAATGTAAGGAGTTGCCAAATCTGCCAAACTGCACCCCCGCCATGAAAGACTGGATGGCAGCCATGAGTACCTGAAGCCAGCGGGTAAGAGTCAGGTGGTCGGGGAAAGTGGATCAGCTAGCGAGGAGGAGGACACCGAGTGCAGGATGGATGCTCAAGCATCAACGTAGTCCCCCTCTATCCTCTTCCTCTATCCTCTTCTTTTAGTGTCCCCCTCTATTCTCTTCCTCTATCCTCTTCTTTTATTGTCCCCCTCTATCCTCTTCCTCTATCCTCTTCATTTATTGTCCCCCTCTATCCTCTTCCTCTATCCTCTTCTTTTATTGTCCCCCTCTATCCTCTTCTTTTATTGTCCCCCTCTATCCTCTTCCTCTATCCTCCCCTTCTCTCCTTTTCCTCTATCCTCTTCCTCTATCCTCTTCTTTTATTGTCCCCCTATATCCTCTTCCTCTATCCTCTTCTTTTATTGTCCCCCTCTATCCTCTTCCTCCAGCCTCTTCTTTTATTGTCCCCCTATATCCTCTTCCCCTACCCTCTTCTTTTAGTGTCCCCCTCTATCTTCTTCCTCTATCCTCCCCCTCTAATCTTTTCTTCTATATCTTACCGCCTACTATCGTCCCCCGCTATCCCCCTCCTCTATCCTCTTCTGCTTTCCTCTTCCTCTATCGTCCCCCTCTCTCCTCTTCCTCTATCCTCCCCTCTCTCCTCTTCATCTATCTTCCTCTATCCTCTTTCTCTATCCTCCCTCTCTATCCTCTTCTTTTATTGTCCCCCTCTCTCGTCTTCCTCTATCCTCCCCTCTCTCCTCTTCATCTATCTTCCTCTATCCTCTTCCTCTATCCTCCCCCTCTATCCTCTTCTTTTATTGTCCCCCTCTCTCCTCTTCCTCTATCCTCCCCTCTCTCCTTTTCCTCTATCCACATCCTCTATCCTCCCCCTCTATTCTTTCCTTCTATATTTTACGCCTACTATCGTCCCCCGCTATCCCCCTCCTCTATCCTCTTCCGCTATCCTCTTCCTCTATCCCCCTCCTCTTTCCTCTTCCTCTATCGTCCCCTCTATCCTCTTCCTCTATCCTCCCCCTCTCTCCTCTTCTTATCCTCCTTCTCTATCCTCCCCCTCTCTCCTCTTCCTATATCCTCCCCCTCTCTCCTCTTCCTCTATCCTCCTCCTCTATCCTCCCCCTCTATCCTCCCCCTCTATCCTCTTCCTCTATCCTCCCCCTCTATCCTCTTCTTTTATTGTCCCCCTCTATCCTCCTCTATCCTCCCCCTCTCTCCTCTTCCTCTATCCTCCTCCTCTATCCTCTTTCTCTATCCTCCCCCTCTATCCTCTTCCTCTATCCTCCCCCTCTATCCTCTTCTTTTATTGTCCCCCTCTATCCTCCTCTATCCTCCCATCTCTCCTTTTCCTCTATCCTCCTCCTCCATCCTCCCCTCTCCCCTCTTCCTCTATCCTCCCCTCTCTCCTTTTCCTCTATCCTCATCCTCTATCCTCCCCTCTTTCCTCTTCCTCTGTCCTCACCCTCTATTTTCTTTCCTTCTATATCTTACCGCCTACTATCGTCCCCGCTATCCTCTTCATCTATCCCCCTCCTCTATCCTCTTCCTCTATCCTCCCCCTCTCTCCTCTTCCTCTATCCTCCCCTCTCTCCTCTTCATCTATCTTCCTCTATCCTCTTTCTCTATCCTCCCTCTCTATCCTCTTCTTTTATTGTCCCCCTCTCTCGTCTTCCTCTATCCTCCCCTCTCTCCTCTTCATCTATCTTCCTCTATCCTCTTCCTCTATCCTCCCCCTCTATCCTCTTCTTTTATTGTCCCCCTCTCTCCTCTTCTTCTATCCTCCCCTCTCTCCTTTTCCTCTATCCACATCCTCTATCCTCCCCCTCTATTCTTTCCTTCTATATTTTACGCCTACTATCGTCCCCCGCTATCCCCCTTCTCTATCCTCTTCCGCTATCCTCTTCCTCTATCCCCCTCCTCTTTCCTCTTCCTCTATCGTCCCCCTCTATCCTCTTCCTCTATCCTCCCCCTCTCTCCTCTTCTTATCCTCCTTCTCTATCCTCCCCCTCTCTCCTCTTCCTATATCCTCCCCCTCTCTCCTCTTCCTCTATCTTCCTCCTCTAGCCTCTTCCTCTATCCTCCCCCTCTATCCTCTTCCTCTATCCTCCCCCTCTATCCTCTTCTTTTATTGTCCCCCTCTATCCTCCTCTATCCTCCCCCTCTCTCCTCTTCCTCTATCCTCCTCCTCTATCCTCTTTCTCTATCCTCCCCCTCTATCCTCTTCCTCTATCCTCCCCCTCTATCCTCTTCTTTTATTGTCCCCCTCTATCCTCCTCTATCCTCCCATCTCTCCTTTTCCTCTATCCTCCTCCTCCATCCTCCCCTCTCTCCTCTTCCTCTATCCTCCCCTCTCTCCTTTTCCTCTATCCTCATCCTCTATCCTCCCCTCTCTCCTCTTCCTCTGTCCTCCCCCTCTATTTTCTTTCCTTCTATATCTTACCGCCTACTATCGTCCCCCGCTATCCTCTTCGTCTATCCCCCTCCTCTATCCTCTTCCTCTACCCTCCTTTTCTATCCTCCCCCTCTCTCCTCTTCCTCTATCCTCCTCCTCTATCGTCTTTTTCCATCCCCCCCTCTCTCCTCTTCCTCTATCCTCCTCCTCTATAGTCTTCCTCTATCGTCCCCCTCTTTCCTTTTTCTCTATCCTGCCCCTCTATCCTCTTCCTCTATCATTCCCTCTATCCTCTTCCTCTCTCATCCCCTCCATCCATCCCTCTATTCTCCCCCTTCTACACCCTCTATCCTCTTCCTCTATCCTACTTCCTCTATCCTACTCCCTCTAGCCTCTTCCTCTATTGTCCCCCTCTATTCGACCCCTTCTATCCCCTATATCCTCTTCCTCTATCCTCCCCCTCTATCCTACTTCCTCTATCCTCTTCCTCTATCCTACTTCCTCTATCCTCTTCCTCTATCGCCCCCCTCTATCCTCCCCCTTCTACACCCTCTATCCTCTTCCTCTATCCTACTTCCTCTATCCTACTCCCTCTAGCCTCTTCCTCTATTGTCCCCCTCTATTCTACCCCTTTTATCCCCTATATCATCTTCCTCTATCCTCCCCCTCTATCCTACTTCCTCTATCCTACTTCCTCCATCCTCTTCCTCTATCGCCCCCCTCTATCCTCCCCCTTCTACACCCTCTATCCTCTTCCTCTATCCTACTTCCTCTATCCTACTCCCTCTAGCCTCTTCCTCTATTGTCCCCCTCTATTCTACCCCTTTTATCCCCTATATCATCTTCCTCTATCCTCCCCCTCTATCCTACTTCCTCTATCCTCTTCCTCTATCCTACTTCCTCCATCCTCTTCCTCTATCGCCCCCCTCTATCCTCCCCCTTCTACACCCTCTATCCTCTTCCTCTATCCTACTTCCTCTATCCTACTCCCTCTAGCCTCTTCCTCTATTGTCCCCCTCTATTCTACCCCGTTTATCCCCTATATCATCTTCCTCTATCCTCCCCCTCTATCCTACTTCCTCTATCCTCTTCCTCTATCCTACTTCCTCCATCCTCTTCCTCTATCGCCCCCCTCTATCCTCCCCCTTCTACACCCTCTATCCTCTTCCTCTATCCTACTTCCTCTATCCTACTCCCTCTAGCCTCTTCCTCTATTGTCCCCCTCTATTCTACCCCTTCTATCCCCTATATCCTCTTCCTCTATCCTCCCCCTCTATCCTACTTCCTCTATCCTCTTCCTCTATCCTCTTCTCTCTATCCTATTTCCTCTATCCTATCCCCTCTATCTTCTTCCTCTATCCTACTCCCTCTATTCTCTTCATCTATCGTCCCCCTCTATTTCCCCTCTGTATACTACCTCCCCCTCTGTCGTCTCCCTTGCTGTCCTTCCAGACTGAATAAGGCGGTTGAAGAGGAAACATCCTTCTTCTGGCTTTCAGCTAATACGGCCAATACTCGAGTGTGTAATAAGAGCAGGAACCGATGCATTTTTAATTCATACTAAAATGTCAGGTTTTGACAAATGGCTCCTCAGGCTTCGTCTAACTGCAAGGCTGCCATCCATCAGCTCTTTGCAATTATTAAAAGCGTGATCAGTGGAAGAAAAAGAATGTTGGTGTTGCCATCCATCCATCCATCCATCCATTTTCTACCGCTTATTCCCTTCGGGTCGCGGGGGGCACGTCACTAAGTTGTGCCTCAACATGGATTGTGCGCAATGACTCGGCTAACTG